>NC_133534.1:190310861-190610861 GCF_048544455.1 Silene latifolia
TTTCATCATTTCTTGCCACCGCCTTCTTTCTTTTCAGCGGGCTTTTATTATTTTTCTTCCACGCCTTCTTTCTTTTCAGCGGGTTTTTCATATTTTCTGTTCCCAACACAAACCTACATCTATATGACTCGGAATCTTTGCCTAAACCGTTCGATAAAGCTCATTCTGAGACTTGATACTATTCATCTGAACCTATATCCTTATCCTAGCTTACATCGAGTACTAAGACCAATTCAAACAAAAGGTGGCTTCATTTGGACTTGGTTAAGACCCGTAAGAAACCGACAAGATGACAACTTGGTTGATGAGTGGATTGAATCCCTTATTCTGAAGGACTGCCTACGTATTCGCGTGGAGCGAAATCAAATCCGACGTAGTTCGATCAAGGTGCATTAAATTGGCATTTTGATTGTGTGTACACACTCGAAGGTTTCACCTATGGTATCATGTCGTATCTCATTCTAGCCTGTAAAGTACTGTTAAATCCCGTGTCTAGGGTTGGTACAAAAGGCTATGGTTCTTTGGGATGTGGAGCTTGGTAAAAATAGGTTCGCAAGGTAAACTATCATTCTGAAGGTTCGTTTTGTGGTACTAAGGCCAAGGGCTATGGCTTATAACGTGGTTGGAAATGGTGTCTCGGGTTTGATGAACCACGGGTGCAAATGGGTTGAAAAATGATGTGGGTTCAAATCTCCATATCTGGACCCTAAAGGCTGGGTGTAACAATACAAGCGGAATGATTCTCAAAATTCCCGACTATCCCCTTGTAACTGTCTCAGAAAGGACTTAGGGGTTGTTTGGTTCAAGATGGTGGAATGGAATGGATTAGAATCTCATACCATAGAGGTATGGATTGAGATTCCCATACCACTCTAAACTTGTTTGGTATGTTTATTTTTACACTATAAGGGAATGGAGTTGGAAACTTGAGTGAAAACTTAGGTATGAGATTCTAGGGGGTTGGAATGGAGTTAGAATCTATCCGGTATCTAATTCCATTCCAAAACAAGCCAACCAAACACTAGATTTGCCCAAATCCATTCCTATCCATTCCAAACCCCTCAACCAAACACCCCCTTAGAGGGTAAAGAGGTTACTACTTAAGCTTTTGGGCTTCGCCCATTGAACTTCAACTATGGGTACTTGACTTGAATTCTGGCTTCCGTAACTTCGACATTCAACCAAAAAGCATTCCGCAATAACTTCAACATCTTTTTTCTTTTTTCTTTTTCTTTCATCTTTTTTTCATTTTTCCAATTTTTCTCTTTTTCTCATTTTTTCATTCTTTTTCACCTTTTTTTTTCTCTCTTTGAAAATGATCTTCTATTCATTCTCTTAGTCATAAATGGATACACCTTGAAAACTGGGCTTCGTCAACTAATTTGGGTAAGAACTAGCAATTCCTTGTTAGAACGGGTTGATATCTTCTCTCTTCGAGATGGGATGATTTTGTTGGAAAAAAGGCTTGCCTTCCGTCATCGATATGGAAACCAAGGAGCTAGTCCGGGTTTGTCATAGAATCATCTAAAAGCTTGTCATAAGCACTGGTTCTGATGGAGGTTTTCTACCACCAGACATGGAATAGGTAAAGGAATCAAACATGGGATCCTAGTGTACCTTACATTTTGAAACAGGACATATTTCTACCCCAGGGATTCCTTTGAGTGTGTTGTGCGTTTTATCATGTTTCCGGAATGATTGAGGATTGAAAACAAGATATATTGAGAAACGAAACTGCAACCTTTTATTGGAATGGCAAAAGCTTAACAGACTCAAAAGAACGATTCCTAGGACACACCCTAGGTCATCGCGGAACAAACGACTCAACTTCAAGAAAAGAAAGTCCTAGACTCGACTCGACTAAGATAAGAAAACAGATCCGACTCATAATTTTTCAAATCTGGTTTTGAGCTTTCCCTTGTTCAGTTGTCAACTTAGATGCTCGGCTCTTGTCCTTGATCCCTGTGATGGTTTGCCTCCATCCCGAGGTAGTCCTCTGAGGATCTACGCTAGTGATGGAGGTTGGTGAATCGAATTGTCTTTTATTAACTTCGTTAATGAGAGGAGTACATTCTAGAGCAAGACTCCCGACTTGAATTTCATTCTTCGGGTTTGGCAAGAATTCAAAGTAATCCACAAATATTTTCCCGATAAACACCCCTTTCAAGTGACATGGGCGGATAAGATGGGAATAATCGACATTGTCCTCGACAGAAACAAAGTTGGCGTGATCGCCAAATGGATTGGTGATGTTATTGGGTTTAACAGTTGGGATCGGGAGTGTTCAATTCTCAATCATGTCTTGGATTTCGTGCTTCAGTCGATAGCACCTTTCAGTATCATGGCCTTTCCCTTGATGAAAGGCACAGTAGGCATTTGGTTTATACCATTTACCTTGTTGATCAGCGGGAGGGTCCGGAGTTGGACCAATAGGCTTTAGCTTTCCTTGGGCTATGAGCCTTTGGAGAGCGTATGTATAAGTGCATCCGATATCGGTGAATGCCCTAGGTGTTTGGCGCTGCGACTTCTTCGATTTCCCTTCTAAGAGATTGATGGCTTCATCAATATGGGTCGTTGCTGGGGCTTTGGTCCTAGACGATGAGGCCCCTTGGTATCCTTTTGGCTTCTCAGCTTCTGCCATTCGGACATCATCTTCTACCTTTATCCCAATTCTTATCAACTCTTTGAAAGAACCGAAATTCTGGTATTTCAGAGCATTGCGGTAAACAGGTCGTAGATTCTTTACGAACTTATCTACCATTTCGACTTCATCAGGCTTCTTAGCTAGTTTCACGCTTTCAGCGCGCCATCTTGCGAGGAATTCAGTAAAACCCTCTTTTTCCTTCTGTGTCATTACTTCCAAAGTCCTTATGTTGGTTTGAATCTCAACATTGTCAGCATAGTGCTTACAGAACTCCACCGTAATATCTTCGAAAGTAGGGAAGTTCTTAAGGTCAAGATTATAGAACCACGCCTTCGGGTGTTCACCCAGAGATTGGGCAAAAATTTCAGAGAGCATGTCAGCAGGTACTCCCTTCAGTGCTAAGTACCCCTTATAGGCCTTAACATGGTGGACTGGATCTTCTGTGCCTTTAAACTTTGGGATATCAGTGAGTACCATGTTTGTGGGCAACTTATCCTGAATTGGGGCATAGGCCCTAGCATTTTCGTAGTGGATGTTCTTCCCCTGGGAGAGTTTCAGACGATCTTCAATGAACTTGAACCGTTTCTCCAGATCAGTCAGAGGTGGGGTAGATAGAGGGGAATCTTCACCCAGCTTAGATTCGATTGCATCCATTCGGGTCATCATGAGGTTCACGGCCTCAGTGAGCTTTTTGACAGCATCTTCCATTGCTTGACGTCGGGTTTTGGGCGGCCTTTCTACAAGAAAACCCCGAACCGAGTCAATATTTAAAGTAAGAGCCCCTGCACACTTAAGGACACGACGCCAACTTGACTCAAACAAAGACTCGACTTGAGACGGATTAACCAAAGGTTCGACTCACGGTTGGATTTAGACCTCGATTCATTTTAGACTCGACAAAACGACATGACTCGAGCTGTCATAGCTCGATTCTAAACTGGACTCGGTGTGACTAAACCCGTGATTGGACCAACATAGTCCTTAGGTTCGAGTGAAACGTCCTAAAGGGCCTAACTTGGACGTTTCTGTGGACTATCCTAGACCAAATGGTCGACCAACATGACTCAAAGCCCAAGAGGTGAGCTTGGGTGACCCAACAGGGTCGTGTTCTAGACTCTTGGAACGAAAAAACGCCTGGCCTAACACGGCCATGATCCGGACACGACTCGATGCATTTCATGCTTGGTTAAGGTTCGAGAAATATTTTGGATTTGAATTTGAAAAAAAAACGAAGGATCGATTTGAAAATGAGATTTGAAATGGGCAGCATGCCGGCTATAAAAGCTTATTTTGGCCGAAAATTCTAGTCCTATTTGGGCAGCATTCCGCGTTTTGAAAATCACGTTATTTGAAAGTAAGTTGTTCAAAAGTTCGGTTTTGAAATTGACATGGAAATTTTGAAAAGACTCGGGAAAAAACACTTTGCACATTGTCATTCTCATGTTATAAGGATGTATGCTCCTAGACATCTCTAAGTCTCGGCAAGTCTTCTACAAGAAGGTCTATGCCCTCCATCCTTTTGCGGTCTTATAGAGCAAGGGACTTTAGGTAGAGTACCTAGAAGAGCATCCCCACCATCAAGATCCACGCGAGGCGGAGCGGAAGCAAGCAATGTGCGAGTTCCTGGCATAGTGGGACGTCGCCCCCCACGCATCACAAAGAAACGCTGGGACGGTCCGGGAAAATCCTTAAGGGTTTATGCATGAATCGTAGCACTATGAGTAATGTTTTACTTTCCAATACTTTCTTTTCAAGTTTCACCTCGGAGGAAAAGACCCTAGAAACAAAGTGTAACTAGTCCTCTTGTCCCCAGTGAGTCGCCAAATCGTGGACAAGGCCCTCGGGAAGCTGCGTCCGCGGGATCCACACTAGGCATAATCGACTCGAGGTTCTTTCGAATCGAATTAAGACAAATTAGAGTCGCCACCAAGTTTTTTGGGAACTTGGAACCGTTCAAGTCAACTTTACACCTTTCATCGAAAAGCATAAAGCCAATCGACTACGAGTGATTAAAGATAAAGACTTGTACCCTATATCACTCGATTTGAATGACTCTCGTAATCCAATGGTATTTAGACGGATCCACAAACCATAGATCTTGAGTAAGGGGTAAGGGTACGTGTTAGGAAGCCCATAAGGACACCTAACCCCGCCCGTCAATAACGGCCTCTACTAAGTCAAGTGTCGGATTTCAAACAAGGTCATAGCTACTACGATATGTGATATGCAAACATCGTTTTAAAACCCTAACATGTGACAACAATTTCTATGTCGTTTTAGATGAAACTAAACTAACTTTGTCAAAGTTGTAACTTAGCATGTGGGTTGATTGATCTAACAACATATAAACGAAACAAACAAGGCTTGATGCGAATGGGGGAGCCATATCATCACACCCAAAAACGGAGCATCCAAAGCTCCCGTCACGGCCGATGAACGAGAACAATGGGACACCCTCGACGCCACGGTCCTTCAGTGGATTTACTCTACCATCACCACTGATCTCTTGGAACCGATCATCGAGTCTGATTCCACCGCCATGGATACGTGGAATCGTCTCGCTGATATTTTTCAAGACAATAAGAGCTCGCGCGCTGTCACTCTCGAGCAAGAGTTCTCCCACGTTATGATGTCGGATTTCTCATCGGCTTCTGCGCATTGTCAACGGCTCAAATCATTGGCGGATCAATTGAAAAACGTAGGGGCTCCGGTCTCTGATAGTCGCTTGGTTCTTCAGTTGGTTTCGGGTCTCACCGAAGCTTATCAAAATGTTGGGTCCATCATTCGTCAACGTGACCCGCTCCCAAAGTTTCATCAAGCACGCTCGATGCTTACTCTTGAGGAAGCGAGTTTCGCAAAGCAAGCCGCAACTGGTAGCGCGGCACTGTATGCGCGGGGGTCAATTGAAAGCGACGGCGGGGATTCATCAAAGAATTCGGGTTCTAGCAGCGGCGAGGGCAGTCGTGGTAATAGCAACAATGGCAAGAAGAAGAGCAAAGGAGGAAAAGGCAACAAAACTCCTCCCTCTGCTCCTATAACAGCCTCTGTTTCGGCTCCTGTCGCTGCTCCGGTTGGGTCTCCGATGCCATGGCCCACGGGTTACGGCCCATGGCAGTGGCCCCCTTCTCCTTGGGGCTACCCACCATGCCCGTACCCTACTGGCCCGTGGACTCGGCCTCCTACAGTGGGTCGCTCTCAGTCGGGTATTCTCGGTCCAAGACCTGCTCGGGCATACACGGCAGAGGGACCGTCTCAAACAGACATAGCTGCTGCAATGTATACTTTGGGACTCGGACCTGCGGAGCCTTGGGTAAAGGACACGGGAGCTACTTCACATATGACGGCGGACCAAGATAAACTCTCGTCTTTTGTAAATTCGAGCATTCCAAACGTTATCATCGTCGGAAATGGCCATTCCATTCCAATTAAGGGATACGGTCAGTCTAGTATTCCCGAACCCCACCCCCCGTTCGTGCTCAAAAACGTCCTTTATTCTCCACAATTAGTCAAAAATTTAGTTTCGGTTAGAAAATTCACCCTGATAATCACGTCACCGTTGAATTTGACCCTTTTGGTTTTTGTGTGAAGGATAAGCGGACGGGGAATCGTCTCATGAGGTGTGATAGTCGGGGCAGCCTTTATCATATTTCCGGTGTCACCTTTGCGCACACACCCGACTTTGTTGGCTTAGCAGCGTCGTCACTTTGGCATGATCGTTTAGGACATCCCGGAAATTCTACTCTTTCTCATCTTAGGAATAAACATTTGATTGCTGGTAATTTGAACACTAGCAAATTAATTTGTCAATCTTGTCCGCTTGGTAAACATATACGTCTTCGTTTTGCTATGTCAAATTCTAGTACTTACATGCCGTTTGATATTCTTCATTGTGATCTTTGGACCTCACCTGTCTTGAGTTCCGCCGGCCATAAATATTACCTAATAATTTTAGACGATTATAGTAATTTTTTATGGACTTTTCCAATAGCGAAGAAAATTCATGTAAACTCGGTACTAGTTAATTTTCATGCCTTTATACAAACTCAATTTGAACGTAAAATAAAATCGATTCAATGCGATAACGGTACGGAATTTGTGAACGGTCTCTTTCAAACATTTTGTGCGTCACATGGGTTAATTTTTCGCTTATCTTGCCCACACACGTCATCCCAAAATAGAAAGGCCGAACGTAAAATTCGCTCCACTAATAACATGATTCATACACTTTTATTTCACGCGTCTATTCCCGTCAAATATTGGCATTATGCACTTGACATGGCAACATATTTATCGAATATTTTACCAAGTAAACCCATTTCCTATGCTACTCCGGTTTAGGTCCTTTATAGTCGACCTCCCCTCTATAGTCACCTTCGTATATTCAGTTGTTTATATTATCCCCTTATTCCCGCCACTACTATACATAAATTACAACCGCGTACCACTCCATGTGTCTTTCTTGGCATCCTAAAAATCACCGTGGTTATATATGTCTTGACATTTTGTCTAGTAAAGTCTTTATTAGTCGACATGTGTTGTGGACAAGGCCCTCGGGAACTGCGTCCGCGGGATCCACACTAGGCATAATCGACTCGAGGTTCTTTCGAATCGAATTAAGACAAATTAGAGTCGTCACCAAGTTTTTTGGGAACTTGGAACCGTTTAAGTCAACTTTACACCTTTCATCGAAAAGCATAAATCCAATCGACTACGAGTGATTAAAGATAAAGACTTGTACCCTATATCACTCGATTTGAATGACTCTCGTAATCCAATGGTATTTAGACGGATCCACAAACCATAGATCTTGAGTAAGGGGTGAGGGTACGTGTTAGAAAGCCCATAAGGACACCTAACCCCGCCCGTCAATAACGGCCTCTACTAAGTCAAGTGTCGGATTTCAAACAAGGTCATAGCTACTACGATATGTGATATGAAAACATCGTTTTAAAACCCTAACATGTGACAACAATTTCTATGTCGTTTTAGATGCAACTAAACTAACTTTGTCAAAGTTGTAACTTAGCATGTGGGTTGATTGATCTAACAACATATAAACGAAACAAACAAGGCTTGATGGGAATGGGGGAGCCGTTGGGATCTACCCTATTACAACCCAGGCATTTCATGCCGACACAACGAGAAATTAAAGATACAACTCGATCTAAAATACAACGCTATACACAAAACCACACACGACACACTACACGGCCAACTCGGCCTAGGGAAACGTGCACAAGGAAGTGGCCCACGGCTTACATGACTCACGGCCTTGGGTCACTCCTCGTGATGCGTGCTTTCAATTAATCTTATCGAATTAGACATAGGGCTACGCACCAAAGCATGCATTAGCATAAATCGGGCCATGTTGCTTTAAACAACATGCGATTTACTACGCTCTCACATGCATTGGGGCTCAACCATCTAACCAAACAAGACTAAGGTTTTTTGAAAATTTTTTGACTCGATAAAAGAAAGCTAACTTGAAAATTACAACTCGATGAACAAACGATAAATTACAAGCGACAAAACAATAAAGAACAAACGATGTAAAACAAACGAAACAAGAAAGACCAAAGGACACGGCCAAGCCATGGCCACTCTAGACACGGCTACCCTAGGTCCTAGGTCAGGTTCATTAGTTAGATCAATTGATTGCGAAACAAGTTCGAAAGCGGGTTAGAAAACAAGTTAGAAACGACGTCGATCGATTGAAAAGATGTCTTGCAAATGTGTATTCTACACGGCCTAAAGGGGTCAAATTAGGTCAAGGAGTTATGATATTAATGCTACTCATCAAGTGTTAATAGGAAGGTGCTAATCACGCACTCCTATGCTAGCGAGAAATCGAGTGAAAAGAGAGATGCGTTCAATTAGGTTATAGAATTGTTAGTTGATTTTTAAAGCTATGTCGATGTACCCTAACGTGTCTAATTAGGTTATTAAATTGATCTAATGTCATCTAAACGAGTTATATGTTAACAATCAGAGGTCATACTAACATGTGAATGGTCCTAAGGTGGGTCGAATCACACGAAACAAAAGAGGGGTCAAAAGCGAAGAGCGAAGTTAGAATTCGTTTTATTAATGCCCTACCTTGAACACGAGGATATGTAAATGAGACGGGGGTGTACGACCGACTGATGTAGCGGTTTCTTTCCCATCTCAAGTCAACGCGGGTGTTCATGGTGGTACTTTAACTCATACTCGGACTAAACTAGTTTCATAGTTAATTATAACAAACGATAAACAAAAACGATAAACAAACAAAAACGATAAACAAACAAAAACGAACTATAAGAAAACAACATAAAAAACGAAATAAAAGAGAGAAAGAGGAGGATTTGATGCACCCTCAACCTACATGTATCGTTGACACCGTCTTGGGTCGTAATCGATGGTAGATTTTATCTCGAGAGGCCGTCGTCGACGAAGAAACAAAGCAAACAACACGTTTTTTGCAAATCTGGACAGCAACTTTCAAACTGCGATTTCTCTCTCGTTTCATAGTGAAAATTCGATTTAAAAGATGTTTTGAAAACTAGAAAGAGAGGAGAAAAGAGATCTTAAAACAATCCCTGCTCGTTTTGAGTTATTGGGCACGAAAAACGAGCACAAACAGAACTGGACAGACAGGAACAAACCGCGAAAACATGTTTTTCGAGGGAATTCTTTTGCTCTCAAGGGCAATTTGGCTCGTAAATCTTTGTCTAATGTGTATATGGATGTTGTATGGTTAATTTGGAACAAGAAACTCGAATTTTGATGGATGTTTGAAGGAGGAACGAATTGTATTTCGAAGAGGACACACAAACTGTTCCAGTTTGCAAGTCGGTTTTGTGGAGGGTTTTTGAGCCGTGGTTATGGGGTTCGAACTGGGGTTGGATGGGTAGAGGCTTAGGTGGGTTAGTGTACTCGAGATTCGTGCCAATTTGTAAAGAAAACGGGCTCAAAAACCGAGCTATAATCGAGCTCCGAAACACGCGTTTAAAACGAGTTTTTTTCGATTTTTAAATCGATTTTTCAAATCGATTAACACATTAAAATAAATGATTTTTCAAATCAAATATACTCATAAAATGATTTTTCAAATCAATTATTTATTTTATTTTCAATAAAATAAACTTGAGAAAATAAATTCTAAAAAAGCTTTAATTTAAATATCATTTAAATTAATAAAATACTCCGTCGACAACGCTCATTCTACATCGTAAAACGAACCCAAATAGTGACAATGATAACTAAAGAATACATGTGTCCTATCATCATCAGGTGTTTGTCGGGTTCTCTATAAATTCCAATATCGACGGATACGGGTATCTACATGTGTTATTTGATGAAACCAATTTTCCTTTTGCAAAATTACATCAACCTGACATTTCTACGTACAAATTTTTAGATGATCCCGTCTCACCTTATGTTTTACGACATATGACCGAATCACAGCCATCCCCATCGACACCAGCCACGTTGCCTCACTCGCAACTCGTCAGTTCCCAGCCACGGGTATTTGACCCGTCACCATCCTCATCGCCCTCGCCGGCCCCTGCTTCTGAGCCCACACCTGCTGCTCCCGCCACTAACACCGCAACAGGTCCTTCTACAGTTGCTAAGCCTTCTACCAGGGCTGACCACGGGATCTACAAACCCAACCCCAAATATTTTAAACCCCAACCTTCCCAAAATTTGAGTCATACTTTAGCTGTTTCACCGGTTCCCCGTGACCCCGTGTCTGCTCTACGTGACCCCAATTAGAAAATGGCAATGGATGACGAATATAATGCTCTTATAGACAATAAGACTTGGTCGAACAGTGCTCTCAATTGCGGGTTCCCGGTCATGGCAAATTAACCAACTTGACGTCAAAAATGCTTTTCTACATGGCAACCTCGATGAAACAGTCTATATGCACCAACCAACGGGTTATCGCGATAAAGCTCGCCCCGATCATGTTTGCCTTTTACAAAAGTCCTTGTACGGTCTCAAACAAGCACCGCGTGCTTGGTATAAATGTTTCGCGGACTATGTTACTCGACTTGGGTTCTCTCATAGCAAAGTGGATCACTCTCTTTTTATACTTCGACAAGGTACCCATATGGCCTATCTTTTATTATATGTTGATGATATAATTTTGACGTGTTCCTCCGAGACTCTTCGCAATATGATTATGGGGCACCTCAATGGGGAATTTGCAATGAAAGACCTTGGGTCTCTAAGTTACTTCTTAGGCATTTCGGTGAAGCCCGTTAAAAGTGGACTCTTTCTTTCGCAAAAGCAGTATGCCGAGCAAATCGTGGAACGCGCTAGTATGTCCTCTTGTAAGTCCGTCGCAACTCCTGTTGACACTAAACCAAAGCTAAGTGCTACATCTTTTTCCACTCCTTATGATGATCCGACTCTTTATCGTAGTCTTGCCGGGGCTCTTCAATATCTCACATTTACTAGACCCGACATTTCTTATGCGGTTCAACAAGTATGTCTTTTTATGCATAATTCGATGGAAGCACATATGAATGCTTTAAAACGTGTCATTCGTTACTTGCGGGGCAGTTTGGACCGCGGCATTTGGATCCGTAAATCGGCTCCTTATCATTTAACAGCCTACACCGACGCCGATTAGGGTGGGTGTCCCGACACACGGCGCTCAACGCCAGGCTACTGTGTTTTTCTCGGTGAGAACTTGATCTCTTGGGCTTCGAAACGCCAGCCTACGTTATCTAAGTCCAGTGCTGAGGCAGAATATCGTGGGGTAGCTAATGTTGTTGCGGAGTCTTGTTGGCTGCGAAATTTGTTGGTGGAACTGCACGTCCCCATGTCCAAGGCTACACTAGTCTATTGTGATAACGTTTCGGCAATCTACTTGTCCGGTAATCCCGTCCAGCATCAACGCACCAAGCACATCGAAATGGACATTCATTTTGTCCGTGAGAATGTGGAACGTGGTGAGGTACGGGTACGACACATTCCTTCTCGTTATCAAATCGCGGATATTTTTACTAAAGGGTTGCCTCTAATTCTTTTTGAAGATTTTCGTGACAGTCTCAACGTTCGATTACCTCCCGTTTCGACTGCGGGGGAATGTTAGAATAATAGTAAATATATTGTATTTATTTACGTATTATTAGTTTCCTTATTGTTAGCAATCGGTTTTGTAATTAGTTGCTAAATATTCAGTTGCCTAATTAGTAGTGATAGCTTCCCTAATTGTAGGCTAACCTAGTTGTATATATTTCAAAGATTAATGGAATACAAACCACCGATTAATCTCCTTCAATTTCACATATTGGTTGTTGGATGCTTTGGATGCCTTATGCTTGAGTCTTGTTGCCTCTTTGCCATTTTAGCTTGTTCTCATGGATTATGGTACTGTTGGTTAGCTGGAATTTGGATTATTATTGATATTGGAGATATTGTTGGATTGTCAGCTGAATATGCTCTTGCGTAGCCTTTCATATGCTAGGGTGTGTATGATGATTTTTGTGTGCAAGTTTGGACTCTTTGCCCCTCTTATGGTTAAGTGGGTGTCCTACTTGTCTTGTGTGGTGTTGGTATCTTAGACCATCGTCATAGATGGGCCATTATAGTCTTTGACGAGTGTATGTTCACAGCTTAATAGCCTTTGTGTCTTAGCTGAAGGAAAAGTAGATCTATATACTTACATATTCATATATGTCTTAATTTAATTTCTCATAAAATTAAAGATGGATTTTATGCATGCAAACTAATAAACAACATAAAGAAGAAACCATCATCTTACATTGTGATTTTCGGATATATGGGCACAAATGAGTTCTCCTACTCACTTGTTCTTGAGCTCTCCAAATGGAAGAACAAGGATTCAAGTGTAGAATCCCTCCCAAAAGCATATACCCAAGGAATACATCTTAATAAACCAATACTATTTAGATCTAGTAATAATATTAGTTTTACAATAAAATTGACACAAAATAAAATGTATTTTGGCTCTTGAAAATTTCGGTCAAGAGGTGATGTTTTGTGTAGTTTATTTCTCTAGAAATCTCATAAGATGTAGAGATTATACATTTTCTTACACTAGAAAATTGTCTTGTGTATCACAAAAGTGAATGAATAATTAGAGAGGAAAAATTGCTCTCTTTCTTTTGATAGGGCCGAAAAAGAGAAGAGAGAGGGGGCCTTGGATAGGTAGCCCAATACCTTTTATTTTTGCTCTTCTCAAAAGCATAGGTGTGCATGGCTACTCCTTTAGGTATAATTATTGTGTTTTCCACTCAAGATAAAAACACAATGTATATCATATACTCCCTCTAATTTCGGCATTTTCATAATAAAATGGATGGTCCATTTTATTTTGTCATTTGTCAATTTTGTCACATGTAACATGTTACATGACATGTCACAATGTAATGTATTTTTAACATATTAAAAATCAACATACTCATAAAATATGTCATTTACAAAATTGACTAGTAATTCGTAATTACTCGTGCCAAAATGTTTCCAAATTATAAATTACAACATTCTGTATTTATAATGATTTATTCATTCCGTTCCAATTGTTTCTGTAAATAATGATTTCATCTAAGTAATAAAACAATTCGATTACTTAGACCGTGTCTCATTTAATCATATTTACAATAAGATACGTAAATAATACTCACAAAATCATCCGTCAATTTTAAGCAATTTAATTAACTCGTATCGGTATACGATTAATTAAATAATCAATTAAGAGTATTTCCCTATAGGTATGACCTAAGGGGATCAACTGATCACCACCGTCGCACTGTGATTATGTCAAACTCTAGTCACCAATCATTACCGATATGTGTGGACCAGTTGACTGTAAAATATTACATCCCACATGTATTCTTAAAATGAGATTTAATAATGATATTTAAATCATGTGATCGCACTATTGTTGAGGACACATTTTCCCAACAATCTCCCACTTGTCCTCGACAAGTGTGCGTCACCAATTCTCTTGTCCTATTACTATCTCCCACTCAATGCAAGGAGTCTTTCAGATCGTACTTGCAAGTGATCATATCGAGAGTGGTTTCCTCGATCTGGAGAATAACTGATTGACCGGATTTATCTATCATAGATACCTTCCGAGCGTGGCCACGCATTTCCAGTTCATTACTCTTCGAGTGGCCCTGAGATATTGTTTTAACCCTGACAAGGGGATGGACAATTCCTATCGCACTCATTCCCTTCGACTAGCCACAGCCATCATAACCCAAAATATGCCCATTTGACCCCATTTACGAAGGTCGTAGTAACACAAATCAAAGTTAATCTGAAACTGTGCCATCTTAGGTGAATAGTCTTTAGTCAAAAGAATCGACTCATTAGAATACTATAGTAGCTCTCGCCACGACCAGGCTATATAAATTGCCAGAACTCTATAAGCGGTCATAAGGCCCGACAAAGTGTTCCTAACAGTCTGCCTATGTGATCGACTAGTCATCTCACATGACTCTATGGCACTTGAACTTGCCATCAATCGCATCACACTCTAGTCACTTCGAGACGTCACCTCATACAAGTGACTATGGGCGAATACAATGCCAATCCGTGTTCACTTTAACGGGGTTCAATTGTCTCTACAACCCGTTTGGATGTAACAAAGTATAATAAAAGAGTTTTAAAGTAAAACTCGAACGACAAATGTGATTATCACATATGAATAGTCAATGCCTGATTACTATTTCATATTCTATAATCTAATTTGATCTTGTACGTAGTTGTTCATTTCAATTCAATTGAAATGACATTACTCATCATGTTTAGCCTTTGAGAAGGCTTTGGTTAGTAGGTTTTATCAACTTCTTGTACCTTACTCAACCTTACTACATACTCGTTTTCCTTTGTAATGTATACATTTGCATTACAAAACTTTCTGAGTACGTGTCGAGATCCAATCAAGACATAGGCCCTCTAGTCTAAGAATAGCTCCTTCTGTTTTAACAGTGTGCAGGACTCATCTTTCTTGCACATCTCATGATCGCAAGTGTACTCAATTTCCGTTATAAATATCTCTCATTGTTCTTTATTGCCTAGAACGATTCTAGAAAATCTACTTCTTAATTAACATTGCCACAATGGTATCTTAACCATCCTAATGTGTTTTGATTATGGTTTTGTCGGAAACCATGCGCAATCTCAATTGTCAATTGTCACTTGTGTAACACCCTTACACAATATTGCATCATAAACACTTTGCTTTACTTCCTTAATGCTTCTGCAAGCACTTAAGGGTAATCTTTATAGCTTACTTGGTAAAGATTACTTAAATTCGATTTTGAAAACAATTCATCATACTCAAAGCATATGAAGTGTTATACATCGTTACTCATTTAATTGATCCGGCAGCGGAAGCAAATGGAATTAATCAAATATGTTCAAATTAATTGAACTAGTCATGAATCTTATCAACATAAGACTTCTTATTGACGCTAATATCATGTGGATTTATCTTCATAAATCCGGATAATAAAGATGTATTATAATACTCCAAAAGTCTTATATCATTAGCAATGATCAATATGTCATCCACATATAAGACTAATTAAAACTTCCGTAACTCCCACTAAACTCCATGTATAAACACAACTTCTCGACTTATCGAGAAAAGTTTTATCACATGATCAAAATGTTGACTCCAACTCATTGATGTCCTACTTAAGATTCTTTCTTAAGTTTCACATTATCTTAGGATTGCAAGAATCTATAAAACTCATGACATGTATTGAATACATTCCTTCTATTGAAGAAGTGGGTTTTAGATTCACATGTTGTATGCATATCCTCATAATGAAACACAATCCCTAAGAAGATCCAAATAGACTTAATCATTTCAATTAGTTCAAAACCCTTTGCAACCAATCTTGCTTTGAAATATCTCTTTATTAGTGCAAAACCCTTTGTCACTAATCAAGCCCTTTCGTTTCGGATTTTCATGGCTCTAAGCCTTGTATTGAGTTGTGACTTAAACACTCTTATGTAAGTCATATGTTCATTACTTTCTAGAAGTAATCAACTTGAATCAAACAATTTCTTTTGTAAGTTATAAGCTCTTTACTTTCTTAAAAGTAGCCTGAATTCATCATTTTTAACAAGTGACGAATTTAACCTCCTAGGTTTTAAAGAAACAACGTCTTACACAAAATGTCTCATGTAGCGAAGAGAGACCAGTTTCTTGCGACATAACATTCTTTGTGGCATTCTTTGTGGCTCTTGAATAATTTCTCCCACTCTGTCTTCTAGAAATAAACTTGTATTTTAGTAAGACAGCTTCACGAGCCGCAAACCCGTCGTACTCGTGATAATTGAAAAGGGAAAAATGAGCATTTGTTTCTTGTGAAAACTTACAAGCATGGTACCCTTACCATTTCATATCTCATATGAATCGATTTAATGGAAAAATAATTTAGACAAAAATGATAAAATCCCCAAAAGGATCAAGTAACTCAAAGTAACTTGATTGAAGTCCAAACCATATCGAATAGCGTTTGATTTCTTATCCAACCACACATTATTCCATAATGCGTGCTAAGAAAGATTAACTTGTGATACTATATCACATTTCCTTTGGCTTATATCAAGGTCTTCACTTTGATAATCCCATCACGACTAAATCGGAACACTTTGAAATTCTTCAAAGATTTCTCTATTTACCTTATTAAGTGAACATATTAGCATCAACTTAAATCATTGGTAAAATAAAATGATCAACCTATTTTGGATCGATGATTTACAACCTCGATCTCCTTTTCAACCAAAAGGCACGAGACATCTTGCTTTGAATACAAGATACGCATATACCATTAACAATCTAATGGTTTCAAGAGTACTCGATAACTCTTTACGTTCATCATTCCAAAATTTAAGGTTTAATCTTGGGTTACCAATTTGAATCTTACATCATCTACATGATATTTCATTCTAGTTTGTTTTAGAATATAATCACCTTGATAATGGGCTAGCCATACATCAAATCGTGGTGTATAGGGTCACAAAAGTGAAAACCTCTTTTGTATCTTAACAAGTTTATATTCTTATTTAGAGTTTATGCACTTAATAGTCACAATTAAGTACAACTTTAAATCCAAAACTAGATTGAGTACACAATTACTCTATCTCTTGTCATTATTGTTGCTAGTCGTCATATTGTAATCATCCTATGTGTCGAATACAATGATGAAAACCTCCACTGGTTTCTAATATTGACGAATTAGTACTAGCAAAATTTATGTTTAATCAAATAAACATTTAAAGAAGAAGGTCCCATTAGATGTCCCACAACTAACTTGTTGATTCTTCAATAATTTGGGGTAGTTTCCTTTCTCGTGTCCAACATTTAAGACAATGGAAACTTTATCGGTCGGGATTGATAGGTTTAGTATCGTCATTCTCAACAACTTTACCTTTAACATAACCTTGTATCAATTCCATTCTAATTTTACTTCTTTAACCTCGTCCTCATCTTAACGGTTTAAGAGAATGCTCCCACTCATTTCAATGAGTCTTTACTTAGAGAAGCAAAGGCGAATTTTATAAAGATTACTCTTCAATTCAATCGTTTTAGTCTTAAAACTTTCATTGAAGTGGTTGCGTTATTTTGGTCAATTACGAATTCTGACAAAACTAATTACCAAAACAATTTATCGCTTCAAGGTACTTAATTCAATTAAGTATATGAATAACTATCCATTGTAAGTAGATGTGTTAGTCAAGAATCAAAAACCTGTTTGATAATGAATAACTTTAATCTATACTCTTTACAAGAGATCCTTAGCAATGGTTCATATGAGGTTTTAGAAGCAAATTCAAATTTGTCTTTAGTTACGATATTTTAATGGAGATTTGAGTCAAAAACGAAATGATATCGTATATGAATTGTGGTAAAGAAATAGAACAATAATAACAACGGAATAGTGGAAAACTTAACATTTATCGTTTTATTAATACTTGTAAACAAGTATAGCATTTACATAGTGACCTCTACCCAACTATGATAAATGATTCCAAGACCCAAATTCATATTAACTTGGGCACGGTATGGCCGATGAAACCCTTATCAATATAACTCGGTGGATTAACGTTTTAATCGATTCTACTTTTAGAACTCTTGGTCGATAAAATTACTCTAATATTTATCTATAGCCCGGAACACATGCAACTACGGTCGCGAATACTTCCGTTGAGCTCAATCCAAATTTCGAATAAATGTGTCCATGATCCAAATCCACATCAACTTGGGCACGGTATGGCCGATGAAACCCTCATCAATATGAATTCGGTGGATTAACACTCATCACCCACTTCCCCTACGTAACAAGGTTTGTACCCCGGTAGGGCCGAGTGCACTCCCTCGCGAAATAGGTTTTCATGGTTTCTACTATTTGGTAAGGCTATGTCTCAATTGATTGTTTTAGCGAGAGGTCATGTCAATTTATTATCTATCACGTTTTAAGTGAACTAAAGCGGTGAACTACGATAATTCGAATTGACACGGTCGATAAACTCGATAAAAAGGATGATGCATGTTTTAGTTATGGCGATTTAGCGATGCATGCGACATAAAATAAAATGCAAGCATAAAGATAAATAAATCCTAGTATGGCCTTTCCTAAATTAGAAAAACTATTTAACTATTACATATTCGGAAACCAACTCCATTGGTCCCTTGAACTTCGGTTGTGCCACGCATCTCGAGGTAACACCGTCTTTATGTATCACCATTCTTGAAGAAATCCGTCTTTGGGAACTCCGGAATGAATAAAATTACATAATAAATTACATAATTTCCTATTATACATTTGTAACTTAAAAAAAAAAATCTATTAAATTACAAAACGGTGATACGAGATCACAATAAAAATTACAACCGAATCGATATTCCCATACATGTCGGGAAATACCAATTAAAATCTAAGGCCATACTAAGTAAAATTACATAATTCAAAATTACATAAATTAAAATTATGACAATCATAAAGGAAAAATGCAGCATTATAATATGTATGAACATGCTCAATTTTATGCTAAATCGCCTTTAATTAGCCAATATCGTATATTACTCGGTTTTTACGGATTTGCGTGATTTCAACATTTTTATAATCACAAAAATACATAAACTCATATTTATGCATAAGTTAATTACCCTAACCTCTTAGGACTCAAAATTTAGTCTTCACTAATAATATGACCATAATTAACCCATATTTTATAAAATTGTTCATAAATGGATCAAAAATTACAAAAGTAAGCTATAAACTTCAAATAAATCACAAAATTTCAAATAAATTCAAAATTTGAAATTTTAAACTCATGAACATTCTGGAAAAATACCATGACACTCATAATGTTCAAAATATTAGGTTAAAAAATTTCGAAAATTTTCCGGAAAAACAATGTTGCGGTTTATCGACTTTTAATAAAATAATCATAAAAACATGGAAAAATTATATTCATTAACTTTTCTATTTTAGATCTGAAAAAGATAATAAAAGGCAACATTAGACGTTTTTCCTAAGTCATAGATTATGTTTTATTAATTTTTCACTAATAATGTCACTATTTAAGCTATTTTTCTTCAAAAATCCATAAATCATGCAAAAGGACTTCTTTATAGCCAATTATTTTACACACATCTTGTAAAATTGCATGTGACAACATATTAATTTTCTATGACCAGATTCAAAATTTAACTCATATTAACCTATTTTTCACCTAAATCCGAATTTAATAATGAAAAATCCATTTTTCGAGCATAACAAGTTCAAAAATCATGAAAATTTACAGGTTATCTAAAAATAATATATGTGACAACATATCCAAAAATCAATGGAAAATTCGTAGTATAGCTAATTTTAGACCGAAAATGACATTTTTACTCATAAAATCATATTTAAATGCCATTATTGTATAATATGAACAATAAAAATCCGTAAAATTAACCAAAATATCCTAAAACATTTTAGGACTAGAAATATTAACATGCATGAATTAATTTCGTGATATATCATAATAACACAAATTTTACAAGTTTTATATGTTATTCTTATAACTCGGAAAAACTTTTAACCGATTTGCATGCAAACAACCGTGGCTCTTGATACCGATTGAAGGAAAAGTAGATCTATATACTTACATATTCATATATGTCTTAATTTAATTTCTCATAAAATTAAAGATGGATTTTATGCATGCAAACTAATAAACAACATAAAGAAGAAACCATCATCTTACATTGTGATTTTCGGATATATGGGCACAAGTGAGTTCTCCTACTCACTTGTTCTTGAGCTCTCCAAATGGAAGAATAAGGATTCAAGTGTAGAATCCCTCCCAAAAGCATATACCCAAGGAATACATCTTAATAAACCAATACTATTTAGATCTAGTAATAATATTAGTTTTATAATAAAATTGACACAAAATAAAATGTATTTTGGCTCTTGAAAATTTCGGTCAAGAGGTGATGTTTTGTGTAGTTTATTTCTCTAGAAATCTCATAAGATGTAGAGATTATACATTTTCTTACACTAGAAAATTGTCTTGTGTATCACTAAAGTGAATGAATAATTAGAGAGGAAAAATTGCTCTCTTTCTTTTGATAGGGCCGAAAAAGAGAAGAGAGAGGGGGCCTTGGATAGGTAGCCCAATACCTTTTATTTTTGCTCTTCTCAAAAGCATAGGTGTGCATGGCTACTCCTTTAGGTATAATTATTGTGTTTTCCACTCAAGATAAAAACACAATGTATATCATATACTCCCTCTAATTTCGGCATTTTCATAATAAAATGGATGGTCCATTTTATTTTGTCATTTGTCAATTTTGTCACATGTAACATGTTACATGACATGTCACAATGTAACGTATTTTTAACATATTAAAAATCAACATACTCATAAAATATGTCATTTATAAAATTGACTAGTAATTCGTAATTACTCGTGCCAAAATGTTTCCAAATTATAAATTACAACATTCTGTATTTATAATGATTTATTCATTCCGTTCCAATTGTTTCTGTAAACAATGATTTCATCTAAGTAATAAAACAATTCGATTACTTAGACCGTGTCTCATTTAATCATATTTACAATAAGATACGTAAATAATACTCACAAAATCATCCGTCAATTTTAAGCAATTTAATTAACTCGTATCGGTATACGATTAATTAAATAATCAATTAAGAGTATTTCCCTATAGGTATGACCTAAGGGGATCAACTGATCGCCACCGTCGCACGACAGTAATGTCAAACTCTAGTCAGCCAATCATTACCGATATGTGTGGACCAGTTGACTGTAAAATATTACATCCCACATGTATTCTTAAAATGAGATTTAATAATGATATTTAAATCATGTGATCGCACTATTGTTGAGGACACATTTTCCCAACATTAGCTTGGTGGGTTTATATCCAAGTTAGGGCATGACCTCCTGACGTACTCGTAGAAGTATGTGGTCAGCTTAACTACTAGCCAACCCTTTGGTGGACTCCTTAAGGGTATTCATGTGTTGTTATCATGGGTCTTAGATGCGGTAGTTTTCCGCATGTCGCTAGGTCTGTGCAGGTTTAGGACTAGGGTGTTTACCTTACCTCGTGGTATAGACTCGAGTTACAGAGTGACTATTGACTGTCCTAAGAACTTATGCCTGTCTCTAGATATATTGTCCTTTCTTGTTTGATGATTCTATGAATCATAGAAGGTGAGATGCAAGCCGGCTATTGTTGATAAAGTTTGGATTCCTGGATGTTATGTGATTCACATGAAAGTGTAGTATAAGTCGGTCTAGTATTCACATGCTAGGACTATGTGTTGTTTTATTGTTGTTCACATGATAAGCATGATTGTCTAGCATCTATATGCTAAGGCTATGTGTTATTCATATTCATATTCTTATGTTTACATGTTATATTAATTATGACATTTCGTGGCTGGGAGAACTCGGAGTTACTCACCACTGACTGTGGCTTTCATATTTGTATAAAATGCGATTGACAGGTAGGTGATGCATATATGGGGTACATGGACGAGCTAGCGAGCAAAGTAACCTTGGGACCTAGATTGGCTTTATTTTATTGTGACCCTTAAACACTTTTTATGTCATATACTTTTTAGGGACATATGTCTACCTTTTTCATATTTGGGTTGTATAACTTTGTTTCGCGACTTTAGCGATGTTTTATTTATGAGATTTACTTTAGACCGTGCATGTTTGACACCTTCCCATTTGGATATTTTTATAACAGGTTCAGGTTTTTAAAAATTACAGGTTTTCACCCAAACGAACCTATTACAAACATATCCATGCAATTTTTATCTAGAATTATGTGTTTACTTTTCCGCAATGAATGAGGGTGTCACAGTTGGTATCAGAGCATATTTTCTGCCGATGCACGTTTGTGCACCCCCGATAAAAATAACTTGACCTTAAAATAATAAACTTGATAGATGGGTAGGATGGGTAGACTTAGGACCTTATGTTGTAGTCTCTTTGTGATTTCTATTTGTTAGGTGCTAACCAATGTTCTCTTTTATAAGATGGCTCCTACAAGAAACGTTGATAATGCAATCTTGCAAGCTCTTACTCAGATTCTTCAGAATCAGCAAAACCAACCAGCTCCTCCTCCCCCTCCTCAGTTTCCAGAAGGTGAAAGACCTGGTTCTTACACTTGGGTGGCAAGTCAATTGACTCGAAACAAGACTCAAACTTATGGTGGTGAAGTAGACCCGGTGGCACTCACCGAATGGTTTCGTGAATTGGAGAAAAGCTTTGCCTTATATGATGTTCGTGAAGAAGACAAGGTGAAATTGGCTTCTCACTTCCTTGTGAAAGAAGCTGATAGATGGTGGACCATGACTAGTCCTACTTCCACTCTTGAGCCTGGTTTTGGTTGGGGTCGCTTTAAGGATCTAGTTAAGGCTAGGTTCTATCCAAAAGAGCTGAAACAGCAAAGGCTTAAAGAGTTTATGAATTTGAAGCAAGGAAGTCTTTCTGTCCAAGCCTTTACCGACAAGTTCAATGAACTTGCTCACTATGCTTCTAGACTTGTCAAAAATGAAGAAGAAAAGGCTTTCTTTTACCTTGGCAAGCTTACTCCAAAGCTTAAGAGCTTGATCCGTAGGGATTCTACTTCCTTTATCTCAATCTATGATGATGCATTATGGTCCGAGAGCTCTATTCGGGCTATTGATGAAGAGGCTCATGCTTCTCGTACTTCCTTTGGCAAGAGGCCACTCTACTCCACTTCTAGGCCTTATGTTGCTCCTTCTAGACCCTTTGTGCCTACTTCTTCCCCCTCTTATCCTAACAAGAAGAGGTTTGTTCCGAGTGGACAAGCAAATCAAGGTGCTCGTGTTCTATCTCCTAGCAATGACAAAAATCCTAAGGGTCGTATGTGCTATCATTGTAAGAAGCCTTTGCATCCCGGAATTCGTTGCTTTGATAAGCAAATTGTGTGTTTCTCCTGCAACAAGCCTGGACACAAGGGTAATGAGTGTCCTGAGAAGAAGACTACTACTACTCCTGCTGTCCCTGAGAGGCCGAGAGGTCGCATCTTTGTGATGAGCCGTGCTGAGGCTAAGGCACACCCAGACATAGTCACTGGTACGTTCTTAATATTTGATGTCCCTTGTTTGGTTTTATTTGATACCGGTGCTTCTTTGTCATTTATATCGATGAAATTCTCCGACAAGTTACCTCTTGAACCTTCACTTGGAGATAGTACATCAATATCTTTACCCTACGGCGACATCTTCTCTTGTTCTTATTTTTATTCGGATGTCCCTATATCGATAGCGGGATCTATTTTCCCGGCTAATCTCCTTCATTTCCACTTGAGGAGTTTGATGTTATTTTGGGCATGGATTGGTTATCTACCTATCATGCTCGATTTGAATGTCGAGATCAAAAGATTGTTCTTAAAAGCCCTTTGGGTACTCGCGTATCTTATCAAGGGGTTAGAAAGCAAACAGGTGTGAAGTTGATCTCAACTATAAAGATGGTGAATGCTTTGAAGAAGGGTCATCAAGCATTCCTATGTGTAGTGACTATTTCTAATTCTACTTCTCTTCCTCCCTTGAAGGGTGTTCCCATTGTTTGTGAATTTCCGGATGTATTTCCCTATGAATTACAAGGGATTCCTCCTGAAAGAGATGTTGAATTTTCTATTGACCTAGTTCCCGGAACCGGTCCTATTTCTAAAGCTCCTTATCGTATGGCACCTTCCGAATTGAAAGAGTTGAGAGTTCAACTTGATGACTTGATTAAGAAAGGCTTTATTAGGCCTAGTGCTTCTCCTTGGGGTTCCCCCGTCCTCTTTGTGAAGAAAAAGGATGGATCTATGCGACTTTGCATTGATTATCGTGAACTCAATCGGGTGACAATCAAGAACAAGTATCCTCCTCCACGAATTGATGATCTCTTTGACCAATTACGTGGTGCTTCTACTTTTTTCAAGATTGACCTCCGATCGGGTTATCATCAAATTCCGGTTCATGAGTCCGATATTCCTAAGACTGCTTTCAGCACGAGATATGGTCATTTCGAATTTAAAGTGATGCCTTTCGGATTGACTAATGCTCCTGCTATCTTCATGGATCAAATGAATCGTACCTTTAGTGAGTACCTCGATAAGTGTGTGGTGGTGTTCATTGATGATATCTTGATTTTCTCAAAGAATGATGAAGAACATGCCCTACACCTCTGTATCATCTTAGACATTCTACGTCGTCAAAAGTGGTATGCTAAGTTCTCGAAATGTGAATTTTGGCTGCATCAAGTCACTTTTCTTGGACATGTCATATCCAAAGATGGTGTTATGGTAGATCCTTCTAAGATTGAGGCCGTTGTTGATTGGAAGAGTCCGAAAAATGTGACTGAGATTCGAAGCTTTCTCGGTTTGGCGGGTTATTACCGTCGATTCGTGAAAGATTTCTCTATGTTAGCTAGACCGATGACTTAATTGTTGAAGAAGGAGTCTAAGTTTGTGTGGACCAATGAGTGTGAGAATGCCTTCTTGCAGTTGAAGACTAGGTTGACTACCGCTCCGGTGTTGACCTTACCTGAGGATGGTGTGGACTACAATGTTTATTGTGATGCTTCAAAGCATGGCCTAGGTTGTGTCTTGATGCAAAACCGAAGGGTTATTGCTTATGCTTCTCGACAACTGAGGGTTCACGAGGTGAACTATCCGACTCACGATCTTGAATTAGCCGCCGTGGTATATGCCTTGAAGATATGGAGGCATTACCTTATTGGAGTTCATTGCCGCATTTATACCGATCATAAGAGTTTGAGGTGTATCTTTACCCAGAAAGAATTGAATATGAGGCAAAGAAGATGGCTAGAGTTGGTGAATGATTATGATGCCGAATTGATTTATCATGAAGGGAAAGCAAATGTGGTGTCCGATGCTTTGAGTAGGAAGACTAGTCAATCTTTAAGCACTATCCGCGTGTTACCTGATGAACTTACCACGGAATTTCAAAAATTAGGGATAAGCCTTGTTGGGAAGGGCTTTGACTATCTTAGTGCCTTGAGTGCAGAACCCGACTTTTACCGTGAGATCCGTACTTGCCTACCTGAGGATGCTATTTTCAAGTCCATTCAAGCAAAAATCCAACTTGGGCAAGCTAAGGATTGTGTGGTGGATAGTCATGGATACCTTCGTTACCAAGGTAGGATGTATGTTCCGAGAGTAGCCGAGTTGAGGAAGAAGATCCTTGATGAAGCTCACCTTTCTCCTTACTCTATTCATCCTGGTGGTGACAAGATGTATAAAGACTTGAGATTACAGTTTTGGTGGCCTAGGATGAAGATTGATGTCCTAGAGTATATTAGCAAGTGTCTTACCTGTCAGAAAGTGAAGATTGAGCATCAGAAACCCGGGGGTTTGCTACAACCTTTGGATGTTCCCCTTTGGAAATGGGAGTCCATCTCCATGGACTTTGTGATGGCTTTACCTAAGACTTCTAGCGGAAAAGATGCGGTTTGGGTGGTTGTAGATCGATTGACCAAATGCGCTAGGTTTATACCTATCAAGGAGACATGGAAATTACATGTCCTAGCTGAGGCCTATGTGAGGGAGATATTACGCTACCATGGAGTGCCTAAGGATATAGTTTCAGATCGTGACCCGAGATTATGTTCCCGTTTCGGGACTGCTTTGCAAGAAGCCATGGGTAGTAAGCTACTGATGAGTACCGCTTTTCATGCCGCTACAGATAGGCAGACTGAGAGGACTATCCAGACTTTAGAGGACCTCCTCCATGCTTGTGCTTTAGACTTCCACACTTCTTGGGAGAAGTGCTTACCTCTTGTTGAATTCTCCTACAACAATAGCTATCACACTTCTATCAAGATGTCACCTTATGAAGCTTTGTATGGTAGGAAGTGCCGTAGTCCGGTCTGTTGGGATCAAGTCCAAGATGCTCATGTGTTGGGACCCGATTTGGTGACTGAGACCATCAATCAGGTTCAGATCATTCGAGAGCGTATGAAAACCGCTCAAGACCGACAGAAATCTTATGCCGATGTCCATCGTCGACCACTTGCCTTTGAGGTTGATGATCGAGTATTCCTTAAGGTGTCACCTATGAAAGGGGTGAAACGGTTTGGCGTGAAAGGAAAGCTGAGTCCCAAATACATTGGACCTTTCCGTGTGCTTGAGAAGATTGGTCCCATTGCTTACCGTTTAGAGTTGCCCCCGAATTTGAGCAAGGGTCATAATGTCTTCCATGTATCTCAGTTGAGGAAGTACATTAGTGATCCGAGCCATGTTATTCAAGAAGAAATCCCAGATTTGGAACCTAACTTGACTTTGGAAGAAAGGCCAATCCGAATCCTCGAAAGAGCAAACAAGCAACTTAGAAACAAAGTTGTGCTCCTAGTTCGTATCCTTTGGCGTTGTGGAAATGTCGAAGAAGAAACTTGGGAGCCTGAATCTTCTATGTTAGCTAAATATCCCGAACTCTTCTCGTGAGGTAATTTCCGTTCCTTTATCTAATTCTTGTGAGTTTAGCTATCCTTTCGAGTGTTCCCTCTCCTTCTCTTAAATACTCTCCGCGTTAGTAGTCCTTGCTTAGTTGTTTAAAAGTTGTAGTTAGAGTTTGGTCATAGCTAGTGGAGTTATTATCTTTATTATAGAGGTTCGAACTAAAGATTTTTGAAAACGTTTTAATGTTTTCCACTGGTTTTAACGTCAATGAGTGGTAAAGCTTGTTATTGGAGACGTCCGATAATTGGTTTTCTCATTTGTTGGTGTAAAAATATATATTTTTATGTCTTTGATTTGGAATGTTGATGTTCTTGAACGGCCGACGAGGATATTCCGTTCCATTGAAAAGACACTTATATTCCATACGTTCATATTTTGAAGATTTTGTTTACTTGATTTTAAAGAGATAGACCTACATATATACAATGTTCATTCTTCTAAGTTTCGGAGACGAAACTTCTTAAAAGGAGGGATGATTGTAACACCCCGTAAATTTGAAGACCTTTATTATATTTTAAAAGTAATATTTTAATCTATTTTAATTTAATATTAATTTATTTGAAATAAAATTTATTTGATAAAATATAATCTTATTTTATTTTGAAGAAATGTAATTATTTTTGATAGTTTAGAAATGTTTAAAAGTGATTTAAACTATATTTAAACTTTTTCCTTTAATAAAATAGATTTCGGATAAAAGTCGTAAAATTAGGATTTTTCCCATTTCTTACGGTCGTCGGGTAAACGAGTTTGGATATTGGGCATATGAGTACTTAATCTTTTAGTAAAATCGTGTTTAAGAACTTTAAAATTCTCGGAAATCGCGTTCGATTTAATATTTTAATTTCCGTAAACGAACCAAAACGTAAACAATCGAAACTCACCCAAACACCCTACCCCAAACCATGCACCCTCCATCCTCCATGGGTCTCCTCTTCATCTTTCATTTCCTCAATTCTCATTCTCTCTCTTCCTTTCACCAAACACCAAATTCATCTAAAAAAAATCCTCCTTACAATCCCTAAATCCTTCATAAATCCTTCATTCCTCCACCAATTTGCATAAAAATTATATATTTGGAATCCTCTTTTCATCCTTCATCTACTAGTAAGATTTATTTTCATTTCCCCCAATTTTTCTTTAAGACACTTTTTTTAGGGTTTCGAATTTAAGCTTAATAATTGTGTTTTTGTTGTTCTTATAGGTGAAGAATTTAAAGATGAGTTAGGTGACTCATATGTTGTTGAAGATGAAGAGTAATTTTGGGTTTTAGAAGCTTTCTCAAGTTATTACTTGTCTCTTTACTAGCTTAAGGTAACTATTCCGAGTTACTCGACGAATTAATGTCACATTAGTAGTTGTATTTGTTGTTTGTTGTTGTTTATTGTCGTTTATTGTTGTTTGTTGTTGTGTTGTTGTTTGAGACGATCTTGTTGATAAATGAATGAATGGAGTAAGATGAGTATGCTTATGTTTAGTTTATGTTACCCATTTGTATATTATTGTTTGGAACAAATTTGGATGAGGAATTATGTGTTGTGAAAAGTCCGTGTTTTGGCTGGAACGCGTCAGTACCAGACCGAGACGGTTTCCAATGTTTCCAAAAATATGACAGATTGAACGGCATCGAAAAATTAGGTGGTTTAGCCACTTGAATCACTCAATTCGGAGTCCGTATGAGTAAATGGCGTCGTTTTATCGATTAAAATTTATAGAAAAGTTTACCCTTGTGTGAGACGGTTATTTATGCTATTTTATTATGTGAGAATTTTGTGGAATTATTTATTTTGTAAGTTGGAATATATTTTCTTATGTTGATAGTCTTTTACATGATAGAAATTGGAAATGGCATGAGAATGATATTGTGATGAATTTTGTGATTTGGGCCAAAGTAGGCCAAGACTCTGAGCTGGGCCAGATTGACCGAACGAGTTTGGTCAAACTAGGTTTAAACCGGTCAGCCTCGATTTGACCGATGACCCGTCGCGGGACTCGGGTCGAGGGTTTGTCTTTGAGGTGAGATTGGTTGTTATTGGATGTTTTATGTTATGCCTTGATATTTGTAATTATCATTTCACATGTTGGTTGTTGGATGCTTTGGATGCCTTATGCTTGAGTCTTGTTGCCTCTTTGCCATTTTAGCTTGTTCTCATGGATTATGGTACTGTTGGTTAGCTGGAATTTGGATTATTATTGATATTGGAGATATTGTTGGATTGTCAGCTGAATATGCTCTTGCGTAGCCTTTCATATGCTAGGGTGTGTATGATCATTTTTGTGTGCAAGTTTGGACTCTTTGCCCCTATTATGGTTAAGTTGGTGTCCTACTTGTCTTGTGTGGTGTTGGTATCTTAGACCATCGTCACAGATAGGCCATTGTAGTCTTTGACGAGTGTATGTTCACAGCTTAATAGCCTTTGTGTCTTAGCTTGGTGGGTTTATATCCAAGTTAGGGCATGACCTCCTGACGTACTCGTAGAAGTATGTGGTCAGCTTAAGTACTAGCCAACCCTTTGGTGGACTCCTTAGGGGTATTCATGTGTTGTTATCATGGGTCTTGGATGCGGTAGTTTTCCGCATGTCGCTAGGTCTGCGCAGGTTTAGGACTAGGGTGTTTACCTTACCTCGTGGTATAGACTCGAGTTACAGAATGACTATTGACTGTCCTAAGAACTTATGCCTGTCTCTAGATATATTGTCCTTTCTTGTTTGATGATTCTATGAATCATAGAAGGTGAGATGCAAGCCGGCTATGGTTGATAGAGTTTCGATTCCTGGATGTTATGTGATTCACATGATAGTGTAGTATGAGTCGGTCTAGTATTCACATGCTAGGACTATGTGTTGTTTTATTGTTGTTCACATGATAAACACGATTCTCTAGCATCTATATGCTAAGGCTATGTGTTATTCATATTCATATTCTTATGTTTACATGTTATATTAATTATGACATTTCGTGGCTGGGAGAACTCGGAGTTACTCCCCACTGACTGTGGCTTTCGTATTTGTATAAAATACGATTGACAGGTAGGTGATGCATATATGGGGTACATGGACGAGCTAGCGAGCAAAGTAACCTTGGGACCTAGATTGGCTTCATTTTATTGTGACCCTTAAACACATTTTATGTCATATACTTTTTAGGGACATATGTCTCCCTTTTTCATATTTGGGTTGTATAACTTTGTTTCGCGATGTTTTATTTATGAGATTTACTTTAGACCTTGCATGTTTGACACCTTCCCATTTGGATATTTTTATAACAGGTTCAGGTTTTTGAAAATTACAGGTTTTCACCCAAATGAACCTATTACAAACATATCCATGCAGTTTTTATCTAGAATTATGTGTTTACTTTTCTGCAATGAATGAGGGTGTCACACTTATAGTAGAAAATGTCTGAAGCAGGTACAAGAATGGAGTAATTTGAAAATCCCTGAGCTGCAAGTTCTGAGCTGGTGGCAGGCTCAAACCAAGAATAGGGGGACCTTCACTTCCTTGGTAGTGATGGCACTGGTATATCATATCTGGTGGGCACGTAATCACTGCAGGTTCTAGCAGGTGGTATGGCGACCAGAGGTTGTTGGAGCTCGTATTAAACATGAGGTTCATGCTCGTATTGGTATTAAGAACAATACTATGAAGAAGTTGATTTGGAATTCCATAAGTAGCTGAGTAGTATGTTTCAGAATTGTTGTGTAGAGGTGCAACTTGCACTCTATTAAATTGTTGTTTGGTTGATAAACTAGTGGGTAATTGCTCATTATTATAAATAGAATTCTTACATCCTACCAAAAAAAAAGTTCATATGATTGCTTGCTTGTTGTTGTTTTAACTTATGCACATGTTATGCTTGATGAAATGCTTGATTGACAACCTAGAATGAATCTCTTATCCATTCAACAAGACTTGTAAGACATTAAACAACTCAAGGCTTGTTAGATCATGCATATAGTTGAATAGGGAGAATTAAGCCAACTTGTAGGAGTTAAAAGTCTTGACCGACTCGGCTCCGAGACACAAAATTTCCTAGGAATTGTAAGATATAAACTAACTCGATTCCACTACAACAATAACTTGCTTGCATCTATGAAACTTGTTTATGTGATCTCACCATGATTCCCTTATGAACCCATGATAGCCCTAGTGCTTTAATCAATTGTTTATAAACCCTATTTACCTTGCTTTGTTTTACTTTCATTTGTCTACATTTCATTTGTTAAGTAGTTTAGATTCCAAACCTCAAACTTAACCCAAATTGTGACACCTATGTCACAGCTTTCAACAACCGATAAATCAAAACAATACCCGTCCCTTGGGATCCGACCTTTACTTACCACTCTATTAAAAATATATTGTTGAATAGTTTTTCATAGGGATACTAGACGACGTTCAAAACCTCATCAGTGGGTTTCCTGAAAAATTGTCGACGAACCGCGAATTTTTGGGGTACTCGTTTGAGTACTGGACCTACTCGGCCGAGTACCTGCGCCTTCTCGGTCGAGTACTCATATTTTCATATTACCATAGCTACTGACTTCCGAGTACTCGGCCGAATGCCAATATACTCGGTCGAGTAAGGCGTACTCGGTAGAGTACCCTATGTACTCGGTCGAGTACCCTCGCACAGTAACGGAATTTGAGATTTTTGCATATAATATTCCCTGCAAAACCATAAGCATTGTTCGGAGTCCAAACTTATTCGGAACTAGTCACGTTTACGCCCTACTTCTACGACATAACAAGAAACTTACCAATTACGCACATCTATACAACCTAGTTGCACATCGTACGTCGTACTCCGTGTAATTCTTCCAATAGAAACTAATCATGTTGTGTGCACAGATAACCTACTCAAACTCGATTATACCACCAACAATGTCATATGCATAGAAGTATTCACTCAGTTGCTCTATGAAACACTATGATATGCCATTCATACATCATATAAGCGCATTCACATGCTACACCGCTAACATTACATATTCCTTCTTATGTCATACCCAACATACAAAAAATCTAAGCTAGTCACACAAGTTCATTCGAGTACAAACACACACCAATTCTTGCATCATAACCCATATAACTATTATATGAAAAACAATGTGACATCTAAGAAAACCACACATCACACATCCTACGCACACATAATCCCATACGTTTACCCCACGCGAAGTTGCTATCTTAAGCATGTTGGGGCCGAGATTCTGAGATGAAGGCGCATTCTCACCCAAAACCAACATAAGAGGGCTCCCAACACACGTGCACTAGGTTTATTTTAGTTTGACACCCTACATTCATTTGGTTCATTGGTTTAGGTTCCAAAACCGTCGCTCTGATACCACTTTGTAATACCCCCACTTACCAAGAAGCCTTAACAAGACCTTCCCCAATAAGTAAGGGCGTTACCATCTCGGTTGCCCGAGGTAAGTATATCAAATAGACCATAAAAGAACGTTTATAAAAGTATCCGTAAAGTTTATACAAACATAACAAAGAAGTACAACTCCGAAACAACTAGCTAGACAGCGTGATAACTCGATCCTATCCATATCCTACAAGCAACATCAACATCCAATATCTGCTAAAACAATTGCTCACCATCCCCGAATTAATCACCATAGTTTTGAAAACAATAAACGGGGTCAGTCAACTGCATGACCAAATAAGAGAGTACAGAGATACAATCAATACACAAATCAAACCAAGCTGAAGTAACCATCCTCCCAAATCCAATACTTACCAGTAACCGACTACACACTGAAGTGTGTAGTCCTACCAGATTACCCATCGCAACAAGTAACCATCACCACCAGTGGGGGACCGTAACCTTGCCCACATAAACCCCGCTCATCACAACGAGCGAACCCAGATCATTAATGTGCACATCCCCTTGTGACGGGAGCCACAAGAAGCGAACATGGGGTAGGAACCATCTCCCAAAATGGTCCCATAACAACAATACCAATCACAATATCATCTCAACCAATCTCAATCCACTGAAACATATTATACAATCAATCTTAATCAGTTACATAATCAATTGAGTAGGAGAAACCCTACCTTTCCAATAATCCAGAGAACGCATCCATCACACCACGTCAAGCAAGACTCCATATCGTATCCTACAACAACAATCGTACCCTATCACTAAGCTATTCAAGATCTTCTGCAAAAGAAACAATTAAGCCCAGACTCACTTTGAAGAACAACCAATGCCAGTGGCGGCGACAAACCCGACTCAATGACCTCATGCATAGACCACCTCCCTTCCCGGATTAGTGTTCAAAGCTAGCCATGATGTGTAGAGTGAGATGAGAGAATTGGGAGAGAGATAATTTAGGTTTTAGAAATAATAACATGAACCGACGAAATGAATTATGTTTTGGTTGTTGAGTTTTATAATAACACGCTGTCAGACGAGATACTCGGTCGAGTATGGACATACTGGCCGAGTACGCCGCAGTCGGTCAAGTACCCCAGATACTCAGCCGAGTGGCTCCTACTAGGTCGAGTATCGAGTCATAATAACTGCATAGTCTTCCCTACGGTGTGCCTTTCAAGGTCAACCGGTTAGTCAACGGATCCCTAAACATGGCGGTTATTACAATTAATGTATGAATTTTAAACATTTAATCAAATGTGAAGCACTTTTAAGTGGTTTGTTTGATTACATTATTAGTAGTTATTGTTTATGGCACTCCATTTTTTTGGACTAACAATTTACATTGTTTAATTATATAGTTAGTGTTTATGGAAGTAATTTTTTTTTGCTAACGATTTTTCTGGAGTAACAATTTGCGTTGTTTATAATTAGTGTCTATGGCATGTTTTATTCGAAAGATAGTAGGGAGTGGTAGTAGGAATAAAGCTCGTCGTGAGGAGGAGAACGAGAAGGTTACTAATGACGCAGAGGATGTTGAGAATCCAACATCGGAGTAGGAGGGGATGCATGTGAATCTCTCTCGGAACCCTGAAGTAGTAGATGTTCATTGGTAAGTGTTTTTTATTTTTACTTTTCTGAAAAATATACCATTTAAATAAGTATTTTTGAATTTCTAATATATATGAGTTTTTCAGGTGGGATGACAAGGCTATCAAACAATATGTCACTTTGTCTTTCACTCGTAACCTCGGAGATGAGTATTTCACCAAATGGAGTGAGGCGAGCCATGGACAGCGTGTGAAGATGTGGATTTACTTTAAGGTAATTTGAAAGTTACCTATTATTATTTACTTCAATAATTTTTTTTTTTTAAATTAAGGTCATAATTTTTGTTACTAACGCTCGGTTTTGAACTGAAATAGAATCATGTGAATTCCGTAGATCATAACTATGACCCTAAGCCTGAGTGGCAGAGGGCGGTCACGAGGCAGATTACCTCCCTTGTTAATTCCGTCAAATATGCAAAGAAACACCTGAGATGCGTCCCCGTCACTTGGTGGGAGAAGTTGAAGACTAGGGAAGAATCAGATCCCGAATTTGCCAAACTTTCTAAAATAAATAGTGCAAATAGAAGGTCGGGTGGTAAAGACGGGAAAGCATTGGGCACCCATACTCTAGGTCGGAAGAGTTGCTCCAATGCTTTCAAGGAATTGGTAAGTATTGTATTTATTTTTTTCACAAATTTGTTAATATTAATAATTGCCAAATATAACCAATTTATGTTTTTACGATACTTTCAGGGTGAGTCGGCCACATCCTACAAGTTATTTGAGAAGACCAAGAAAAACAAGCAGACCGTGTGGGTTAATCTTCGAGCTGCTGAGACAGACGTAATTTTTCTAATCGATTTAATGTTTATATTTCGTAGAAAGAACGGTATATTTATTGCATTTAATTTTTAAATATATATCGTATCTTCCTTATTTGTTGTTTTTTCAGGCCGCTTACAAGGAAGATATGAGTCGACCAACGCCCACTGGAGAGGCTCCGAATGAGTATCGGTCGTACTACAAGGCTGTCAAAGGCTACGACAAGAAACCAAGGTTTTTCGGTACTGAAGATAAGGGGCGAAAGTGTGCTATGAACCTCCTTGTAACATAGGTAGTCGTCGATCTTACGCACCTACCATGGCAACTCAATTCGCAAATGCGAATTCTCAACTCAAAGAACAATTGTGTAAAATGCAGCAAATCAAGAAAATGAGCGAGCCGCACGAGAATCTCTTGAACAACGAGTTCTTAGCACTCAAGAGCAAATGTCTGCCACTCAAGAGCAAATGGTTTGGGCTAAGATGCAGGCATATCTTCCCCCAGAGGCGTGCTCAGGTTTACCTACTCCACACCGTAGAGACGACTTTGTGGACGACGGGCATGGTTTTGGAGGTAGTGGTCCCATTACACATATAGGTTAGTATTGTTTATGTTAGTATATATATATTAGTCTTTGTCGTAGGTTAGTATTCTAAGCCTTTATATTAGGTTAGAAACTTATATTGGTGATGGAAGTTTGGTTGTTATGTATAAGACATTGATAATTTTTTATCTTAGTAAGACTTTGTACGAATTTGACAAACTTTTCTATGTAATCAATTTTTTTTTCCAATCGTGTTCGGATGTCTTTAGGTCTTTCGTTGACTACTGTTGATTCCCGCTCTTGGAGTCGAGTTAAAAATGGATTCCCGTTTCGCAGTCGACAATTGTATCTTGTATTTTGCAGGTTGTGGTTGTGTATGTTGGATTTGAAACAATGCCAAAACGCATTATGGTTGGGCAGCAAGCTGCTATTTCCAACCCATGCATTAATTAATCCTGACGGAAAATCCGTCAGGAAAGTCAAACATCTGTTAACTTTTCTGACGGAAATTCCGTCAGTAAATAATCGTTAGTGACGGAAAAACCGTCAATAATTAATAATTACTGACGGAAAATATGTCAGAGAAGGCAACAAATTGTTGACTTTTTCTGACGGATTTTCCGTCAGTAATTGTTATTGTTGACTTCTCTGACGGATTTTCCGTCAGTAATTGTTAATTATTGACGGTTTTTCCGTCAGTAATTTCAAAAAAAATTGACTTATAGTCAAACCCCCTGTGTGTATTACTAACGGATGTTCCGTCAGAAAATTAAATTTCTGACAGAAAATCCGCCAGTAATGCGCAATGTTTGGTTGGCGGATTATCCGTCAGGTATCCGTCAAAATTTAATTTTCGTGACGGAAATTCCGTTAGGAACGCGTTTTTCGTGACGATTCGTAGTGACGCTCATTGCTGACAGAAAAACCGTCAGTATCCCATTTTTCTGACGTGTTAAGGTTGTTAATGATGGATTTTGGCCGTCACTATCCCTTATATTCTTTGTAGTGCTAGTAACATTTTTTAACATATATTCAAGGGTTAGCATTAAAAATATCTAGTTAATATTTCTTATACTAGTTGAGCAACTTCTTAGGTGCAACCAAAGGAGACATTCTACTTTGGAGGTTGGGTTTAAGGAGGATCATTATATTTACTTCGTTTTATTTACATTGCAATTAACATAACCCGTTCAGGCAACTTAATAAACCTAGATCACCCTGCATAAATATTCCTGGCTGGATTTTCTCCCTTGCGTGAAATCTTGCTAAGATAACTAGCGCCCACTTTGGGGCATCTAGCTCAAAATAACCGATACCCAATCACAAACAGACCCCAAAACTCTGCAAAAATGACAGGCTTTAATATTGAACAACAGCTAGCCACAGCCAAACAACAAGTATTGGAAACGGAAGCATTCAAGGAAAAAATGGCCCAGGCTGAAGCACGGGTCCTGAAGTTGAAGGAATTAGAATCCAGCCTAAAGCAGAAATTAGAGAACAAATTATCAGGCTCCAACTCCAAGATTCGACCTAGACCTCCATTCTCCTCTACCATCAATCTAACACCCCTAAGAATATTGACTTCTCAAATTTTGGGAGTCCTAGTCCTTCAAAGAACAAGGGTACAAACCTTGAGTCAGATGCATAAGATATCCCTGATGAACCAGTCAACACTAACAAGACAGGGGCAGCAATAATGATCGCTATGGTTCAGGAGATCTAGAAACTTCATGAAAAATTCGAGAAGATACATGGCGTACCTACCAGCATAGAAGAGGTCAACTCTGAAAGTTATGCTGACTCACCTTTCATAGATGAGATAGCAAAAATGGACCTGCTTAAGATGTTTGTGGTGCCATCAACGAGGACTTATGATGGAACTGCAGATCCACAGAATCATGTAGCCTTCTACAGGCAAAGAATGCTGGTTGCATATGTACCAAGTGAGTTAAGGCAAGTATGCATATACAAGGGCTTTGGAACAACCCTGACTGATCCAGCCTTATTGCAGTGGTACATCAACATGCCTAATGGGAGTATCAAATCCTTCACTGACCTGGTGAATACATTCAACGAGCAATTTGCCAGCAACATGGAACTTGACAAGCGATCCAGTGATTTGTATAGGATCAAGCAGAAATTAGAAGAGACGCTCAGGACGTTCCTGGCTAGATTCAACAAGGAAAAAATATCTATTCCAAGGTGTGATGTTGGGATAACTGTGGAAGCGTTTTGGCAGGGACAACTACCAAACAATGACCTCTATGTGGATCTTACCATATATCCCTGCCATACTTTCGAGGATGTCCATGAAAAGGTGCTTGGTTATATCAAACTGGAAGAGGATAAAAGCTTCAAGTTAGATTCATCAGACAGTAGAGCAGAATTCAATAGGTCTAATAGGAAGAGCACCAATCAGAGAGGAAACAACTCCAGGCCATCTCTATATTCGAGGTCTCACAGATCTGAAGTCAGCTTTGCTCAAGAGCAACGAGGTAACTCTTATACCTTCCCACCTATTCAGGAGTATAACTTTTTTATTGACATTACAGGACTGATCAAACAACTTGACAACATGGGAGATGTTGTCAGATGGCCAAGAAAGACTAAAAACCTCAACTCCAGGAAAGATACAACCAGGTGGCGTGCATTCCACATTTATATAGGGCATACAAATGAGGATAGCATAGGACTTCGCAAGCAAGTGGCATACCTATTAAGAAAGGCTACATAAAAGATCTGATGCAGTCAAGAAGCAGAAATGATGGCTCAGCCAGGAAATATCAGGAGCATAAGCAAAAATGTGACCTACCACCTTATAGATACCCGCTATCTGCGGAATCCCAACAAAAACCCGATGATTATCGGACTATAACATGTTTCGGAAATCGCTTCTTTAATTAACAGTTTTTATAACAGTGCGTTGGAAAACTCGTTTAATGATTTTGAAAATAAAAAACACTTTAAAACATTTTAAAAATACCTAGAATGTTTTATGGACGACAACGGGGTCGCAATGACACTAATTAGAGTCAAAATCGACACCGGACACCAATCTGACTCAAAATTCAAATCCGAACTCAACACAAAATCAAACCTGAATCAAGCACAAAATACCCACCCTAAATAACACCCAAAAACAAGCTTACACGGCTAAGCAAACATAATCAACCACAAAACTCATCCTAACAAAACCTAGGATAGAAAAAAGAGCAAAATCCAAATTGGCGAAAGGACAGGACACCCCCTTGTGTCGCCAACAGGCTCGCGCCTCTTTGGGCTTCCCAAGTGGCCAAGTTGCCAAAAACCTCCTCAAGCAACCAACACCACTCATTCCTCTATAAATACCCTCCTTGCACCACCATTTACAACTACGCGAGAGTCTGCACTATCTTTTCTCACTTAAAATTCTAGTCCTCGACTTCTTAAGTCAACAAATCGACACGTGTTTTGGACCTATGTCACCTACCGATCGAAAACAAAAGCCTTACACATTTTCTTTGGTACCATCGACGTGCATTCGACCGACCCATCCGACGAACACAAAACTAATGTTATGGGAGAAATTTCATAATTTCTACCTAGATGACGCGACATGGTGTGAGTTGATAGGATTTGGTGGAAAGGATTTAGGATATAGGAAGATGGGGCCCAACAATGTATTTAGTGGGAAGAATATAAATATCTTCTTTGGCAAGGTTTGAACAAGTCAACAAGGAATCTTTAGCATATTGAGTAAATGATGAAATAAATGGATCAACAGCCGTTACCTATTATTTGGGGGTTGAATGCTGAAAATCAGGAGCAGATCCTAGAGGAACCTGGATGCAGATGCAGGAGAAGGAATATTAAGATTGGAGCTTTCAATGGAAAACGTCAATAACGGATAGTCTTAAGGGGAGCATTTAGTGGATAATTTAAAGGAGCATTTAATGGGGTATTGAAGGGGCCAAACAACTATATCCTGTTTGGGTGTAACACTGTAATCGATGCAGGATTTCAGGAGCAGAAGCAAGAAGATGTTGTAGACTCAAACCCTAGAAATCAACCACTATATAAAGGAGAGAAAAATCAAACTAAAGGGGATCTCATTCCATCACCAACACCTCAACAACAATACTCTTAAGCAATCGATAAACAACACACTAGCAAAATTACCCTTGTATCTCTTTACTTGCATAAATTCCGTCTCTATTATAGTGCCAAATTGGTAGGATTCCGACTCCCCCCGCGGTTGTTCCCACATCGGGTTTTCCGCGTCACCAAAACTCCGTGTGTCAATCTTTTATTTCGTCGTCCTTTCGTTCGTTATATTCGTTGAATTCATTCCGTCATTGGCCATAGATCGATCATTATAACTCACTAATTAAATTAATAACTCAGTAAATATTTACCAAAACAACTAATCAACACTAAAGTAAAGCAACACTCTTTTCTTACAAAATGGTTTTCCGACTCACAAGTTTAACACTTTGTCGATTTCATCAAGCAACCGAACATGTAAGTATGAGGGTGTAACAAACTCTATAAACTTCATGTTTTTTTTACTGTTTTCATGACTTTACGAAACGTAAACATGCATAACACGATTCAAAACATGGAAAGATTGAGCTAAAATCGAGTTTTGGCCTAAGACAGAGGCTCCTTGTGTCGCCATAGGACCTGCGCCCAACATTTTATCTTATTTGTTTTCTTCTTTTGTTTTGTGGTTTTTACCATTTTCAATCTATTTTCATAACAAATACTTTTGACCATTGCCAAAATCGTCCTTGGTTCTTTATACCATGACGATTTATCCCGTGATTCGATGAGTTTTTTGGTTAATTACAAATTCATGGATATCCGACTATCCCCCTCTTTTATTTACCACTTTTCTCCACTTATTTACACTTGCAAGCATTTTAGTCATATTCCTAATCATCCTATGTTCTTCATACTTTGTTGGTTTAATCCGAGTACGATGATAAGTATCGACTAATTACAAAGCAATGGAATTAACATAATTAGTTCATATCAAACATTTCTACCTTCATTTTATTTCATTTTAATTGCACCTTTGTCTTGACCACATCATATGTCATCATTGGCTAAACATATATGCCATACCAATTTAATTCGGGTGCTGTGACAAAACGGTTAAGCACACACATTTTACGCTTTTGAATTATAAACTATTCATGTAAAGCTTGTAACCCCACGCCCGACATGGACTATTATCAACATAATGATAAATATTCTAAGTCATGAAAACCACATTCAAAACTTTAGCACGAAAGAGGTCTTAACGACGTTTTCAACAAAAGCGGCAATAGTGACCTTTTAAAACGGTTTTTAACAACCTTTCGCGCCCCAAGGCATCTTCTGTTCTTCACGTTTCAAACCTGGGCAGAACCCATTACATCGCCTGCAGGTTCGTTTATTTTAGCACTTGTTTATGACGATCCCGATTACGGTAACCCGAATCTAAACGGATCAAATTGTCAAGTTACATTTCATATTCTTTAAAACACACCCTTTTTTCAAACAAATGGATCGTGTTAAGCACCATAACCTAACTCAATAAATGGAATTTTAGTTTCCGCTCTTGCATGAAAATCAATTTAAAATCCAACTCGACATCAATAACTTGATACTTAGATAAACAACCGAATTAGCAAATTTCCGCATGTTAGGTTAAAACTTGTGGATGCGCATTCATGCATTTAATGTAACACCCCCAACTATCCGGCCATGATAATTGGAGCGTTACCATCTCGGTTTCCCGAGGTAGGGTTTCAAAACTTCAATCACAGAACATTTTATTAATGTAAGTGAATTGCATAAACGTAAACAAATGAATAAATAAAATTCAACTCGTGACATCTATACTCTTCTAGCCAACTAGAATCATCTCGTGATATCATCAAGCTCGTCCCGTCTCCCGCGTACTATCCAAACAACCTGAACATAACCTGCTCCCCATATGACCAAAGGATATCATATGGATCGACACAGGCCACCCCAAAAGAGATAGGTGACAAATACACAGACACATAAACGTCAGTTTCATTTAAATAAATAAAGTGTGACTCGACTCGAGTGTGTGAAGATACAACATGACCATGATCTGAATGAACCACCATCAACAACCACAACCACGGTAACGGGACACGCCCAGACATACCGACAACCACACTGGTACCGTGACACGCCCAGACATACCGATAATGACATTGGTACTGAGACACGCCTAGACATACCAATAATCACAAACAGGTATCGGGACACGCGCAGACGTACCGGGTCCAGAAACCAACTGGATCCCCTGCCAGACATCGTGTCTCAACCACACGAGTCCCTCCGTAACTCAAGCCATTAATTTGCACATCCCTCTTAGAGTGGGAAGCTCCAAGAGATGACTTAAGAGCAAGACCGCCTCCCAACTGTCTTACGTCTCCAGAACAAGTAACCAATCAAACCACCATGTCCTGCGACACATAAGACAACATGTTCGCTATACCATATAACATGCCAATTACCAACTCACCCAATGCAGATGAATGATAAAAGACTCATTTTATAAATAAATGCAACAATGAAACTGAGTAGGATAAACCTACCTCATAAGCAATCCGTCACACAAGCTAGGCCCGTCTCGTAAAACCGTCTCACAAAACCCATATCCTAAAATACGAAAATAATACAAATACATATAAATATACTCATCTAATCATACAAATACGTATAAATATACTAATCCAATACGTATACGAATACTACTAATTAAACCCATCTTATACTATACCCAATACTTAACCCAACTCCACCACCACCACCTCACCTCCGCATAGTAGGCCACCACCCAGCCACAGTGGGACCAGCCCGCCAGTCCAGCCACCCTAACAGCCCTAACCAAACTAACAAACACCTGCAACACTAACACCTAACAACATGGTCGTGATCCCTTTGGAGGGGTTTAGTTTTCAGTACTTGTCGTTAGGAGCACCTAGACCAAAACACAATTTATAACTTCACAAACAACTCTACATTTAGTAAAGAGGCAAGTAAAGGTCGGATCCCAAGGGACGGGAATTGAGATGAGATTTTCTATTGCAACTAGTGGTGTCTAAGGGTGTCATAATTGGGGTTTGAAGTAGAAGATCACTAACTAAATAACAATAAAAGTAAACAAGCAAGATGATTAAAAGGGATGTAAACAATTGATAAAAGGCATTAGGGTGTCATGGGGTCATAGGGGATTCATGGGAATTGATCATACAAACATATTCTCAAATTATAAGCAAGCAATTATTGTTGTGATGGATTGAGTTGGTTTATATCTTACAATCCTAGGAAAGTTTAGGTCCCGGAGCCGAATCGATTAGATTGTACAACACCTACAAGTCGACTTAATCTTCCCTACTCAACTATATGCATGGTCTAATGAGACTAGAGTTGGTTTATGTCTTACAAGTCTCATTGAAAAGATAGGTGATAGGTAAAAAATGCAAGGATTCATAGGCTCGTATTTCATCAAACATAACATGTGCATAAAGTTGAGATCACAACAAGCAAGCAAATAAACTATGAAAACATATTGGATTAAACATGAATCATCCCCCATGTTGGTTTTCCCAAATTACCCATTAACCCTAGCTAAGGAAACTACTCACTCATTATCATGTTGAACATGCTAGCAAGGTTGTCAATCATACCAACAAAGTAAAACATGATGAATAAATGAAGATAATTAACAATAATTAAAAAGGGATTAAGAGAATTATACCTACTAATGATTCCAATAATAAAGCAAAGAATAATATAAGTACTTGATGATAGATTGGAAGGTTGTCAATCTCCCAATAATAACCCAAATAATCTTCAATTACCCAAAATAAAGGATGAACAAGAGAGAGATTAAGGAAATGAAACTTGTATTAAAACTTGATTAAATGTTGATTACAATATTAAAGAGAGATTTGAATGATATTAACTACATTAAAGATTGCTAAGAAGAACATGCTCTTCTAATTAGACTAATGGGGTATTTATAGTGGGGATTAGTTACATAAATTAGGGTTTACTAAGGGCTTAAATGACGATTAAGTCCTTGAGGAATCGACGGTCTCTAGGGAGACTCCGGTCTCCTTTTCGCTGGTCTTAGAAAAATATGCGTATCCTTCCTTGAAGCTTGTAGTAGACGAAAAGGCTGTTAAGGAATCCGGACGTCCAGGGCACGGGACGGGCGGATTTGAGTGATTCTGGACGGACATCCAGAAGGGGAAGACGGGCAAATTCTGGGAGTTTTGGACGGGCGTCTTGTGGAGGAAGACGCTCGGATTGTGGGTGCTGGACGGGCGTCTTGTGGACAATCCGCCCGGATTGTCTTACAGCTTCTTTCCTTCTTCTTTTCTTCCTTTTTCTTCATAAAATCCTTGAGGATTTCCTCGGGGATGCAAGGATCTTTTCTCATCATTGCCCATCTACTATAGTATGTACAAAGGCCTTCTAATCTTGTCTTCTCTTTGATGCCTGGTCATTGAATTCAATCAATTTAGCTTCATTTTGCCATGAAAATGCAAGGTTTGCACTCCTTTCCTACCAAGGACACAAAACCTCAAAGAATATGCAAAACAAAGGACTAAAGACAATAAATAACCCAAATATGCACTAAAAAGCATGGGAACAAGGCTAATTCGGGGGCTAAAAATGCTCTAATTATGGTCACATCAAATATCCCCAAACCGAACCTTTGCCCGTCCCGAGTAAAGAGGTGACAAAGACTAGGACCATTATTTAAACTAACCTAATAGCATAGCCGATATGAGACAATTAGAGGGTCTCACTCCACCCCTTCAACGCACAAAAAGACAACCATGAGGTAGGATGCCTTCTTGCAAGGCAAGGTGGGTCCTGCCAAAATGGCGACACATCCAAACATTAAGCACAAAAAATCAAATAATGGATGCATCTACAAAAGAATAGCCACTTTCCTCATCTAAGTGGCGGAAATTATCTACAAGGGAAGCAATTCAAGGGTACACACTCCTTCATAGATGCAATTTCTTCAAACTACTAAGCCTAGAAGGATACCAATAAATCACCTCCACACTGTGTCAAGCTAGGGTACTGATACGTGAATTTTATATAGTCTTTTTAGCCTATTTTATGCACGTATTTCTATGCTTTTATCGTGGTTTTATGCTACGAAATGCCCCGAATATGCTGCTTTGGTTTGTTTTGTCTTATTTGCAGGAATGAACCCAGAAAGTAATGAAATCAAGCCTTTTACCGTCCGTTTAGCAAGCATTTGAAGGAAGAGTGAATTTGGAGCAAGAATGTAGCTATTTTGGGATGCGCAAAGAAGAAAGATAGCTAGGCGAGCAAGGGAAGAACTTCAAACTGCTAGTGCCTACTTTGGAGAGCCATATCTCGAGTTCTACAACTGATATTCAGGTGATTCCAATTGGAGATGAAATTTTGTTCTCTTAGCTTTCCAACGCCACCGGAATCGCCCTGTTTGACCAAGTAACGAAGAAATGGCAGCCGTTTGAAGTTCAGTGCGCAAAGCAGGAAAAGTACTCGATCGAGTACATAAATCACTCGATCGAGTACCAGCTACAGCGAGAACAATAGTGTCGAGTACAATTAGATTTTATCTTATGTTTATCTTATATCTAGTTAATAATAAGGATACTACTTAGTATAAATAAGAGTAGTTTAGACCTAATAACACATCATTCATTCCCTGGACTCAGTAGAGGGGACGGACGACGCTTCTTCTTTTTTCTCTATTTTCGGATTAATTGTTACTGGTACTTTTCATTCTTCTTTAATATCTTAATAATTTTTATTGCTTTAATTCCTTCTTCCCTATATTAGTTATCGTAATTACTTTAATTCAATTCTTATTAGTCTTTTATAATCTTTGAATTTCAATTATCTATTTGTTGTTGTTGTTAATTCGATGGTAGTGAATAGCTAATTTTCTCATGCTAAGACTATAGGGGATCCATAATTATGAAGGGAGAGTAATCGATTTATTGGGTTAATGCTGGTATTGTTTTTGTTGGTTAAATCTTTGCAGTTAATTGTATCCTGTCGATTGAGTCGACGCAATTAGGCATTTATTTCTTAGTGATCCTCGACCGGACCGAAAGGTTGGAAGAGGCGAGACTAGTAGCGAACAATAGGGTATTGCAGTGAGGGCGAAAGTTAAGTTGTTTACACTTTAGGGTGAATTAAGGACCGAAAGGTGACGTTCGCTACCCCTTAGACCGTATTTGCATTGACACGATACCTAGATTACTTAATCGAACGATTATGGTGAACCGTCTGTCTTAGTTGTTCCTCTTTATCTGTCCGCTTCCTTCTTTTTATTTCCCTCTTCCTTATTCTCTTTAGTTTAGAAAATCACTTTTAAAACCCCCACATTGTGACATCCAAACAGACCAAATTAGACAGATATTTAGCAACTTAGCCTCCCTGTAGAGATCGACCCTACTTCTTCGCTAGCTTCACATTAGTTGTAACTTAGGTATTTATTTTTGGTACATAACGACCGTATCAAATTTTGGCGCCGTACAAAATTTGATGCTGTCGTTTCTACACCAAAAATAAATACCTAAGTACAACTAACTAATAGCTAGTAGTAAGTGGGGTCGATCTCCACAGGGAGGCTAAGTTGCTATTTATCTGTCTAATTCGATGACTCTGTCAGTGTCACGAGAAATGGGGGTTTTGAATTGATTGTGAACTAACTAAACTACTGAAACTAAAGGCAAGAGAAGGGAATAAAGGAAATTAAAAATAAGAGAAATGAAGTATGCTAGGAGTCGGTCTACCGTGGCAGCTATCAGATCTTATACTATCGGGAATACTAAGGCGATTAGACTATTGATAAGAAGAGCTATGGTCGTCACCTTTCGGTCCTTAAACCGCCCTAGAGCGTAAACAGCTTAACTTTCGCCCTCACTGCAATACCCTATTGTAATTAAGCAAGCCTTCCCTTCCAATCTTTCGATCTAGGTCGGGGTTAACTAAATTTATGGTCTCCTGCATGCATTCATTCGACCGGATAACAATTAAATTGCCTAATACAATTCCTATCGCAAGACTAACCTATATAAGTCAATTAAAACATCGCTACCACGGCTTCCCTAATCCTAACATACAAGGGGAATTAGCTATGCATAATAAAATAAACAATGACAATAATTAAAGAAGAAATAAGCATTAAAAGAGAATAAGGGAAGAAATTACTGAATTAAGTGATCCGGAAAAGAAAGAGCAAAGTAACAGTGTAAAAGTGACAGAGTATTGAGAGTAATTAGAGAGGAGAAGCCCCCTCATTATGTCGACCTCCTATCCTATTTATAAGAAAAATAGGATTATTAACCTAATTGCGGAAAATAAAGCTTAAAAGCCCAGCCCGTCAAGGATTGTTGCTCGATCGAGCACTTAAGTCTCTCGATCGAAGACTTCTTTCAATTTAATCACTCGATCGAGAAGAAGTAGCTCTCGATCGAGCAAATCAAACTCTCGATCGAATAGAAATAGTTCTCGATCGAGCACTTCTCGCCACAGAATTCCGCTTCGCGATCGAGAAGTGCTCGATCGAGAACTATTTCTATTCGATCGAGAGCCCATTTGCTCGATCGAGAGCTACTTCTTCTCGATCGAGTGATTAAATTGAAAGAAGTCTTCGATCGAGAGACTTAAGTGCTCGATCGAGCAACAATCCTTGACGGGCTGGGCTTTTAAGCTTTATTTTCCGCAATTAGGTTAATAATCCTATTTTTCTTATAAATAGGATAGGAGGTCGACATAATGAGGGGGCTTCTCCTCTCTAATTACTCTCAATACTCTGTCACTTTTACATGTTATTTTTGCTCTTTCTTTCCGGATCACTTAATTCAAAGAATTTCTTCCCTTATTCTCTTTTAATGCTTATTTCTTCTTTAATTATTGTCATTGTTTATTTTATTATGCATAGCTAATTCCCCTTGTATGTTAGGATTAGGGAAGCCGTGGTAGCGATGTTTTAATTGACTTATATAGGTTAGTCTTGCGATAGGAATTGTATTAGGCAATTTAATTGTTATCCGGTCGAATGAATGCATGCAGGAGACCATAAATTTAGTTAACCCCGACCTAGATCGAAAGATTGGAAGGGAAGGCTTGCTTAATTACAATAGGGTATTGCAATGAGGGCGAAAGTTAAGTCGTTTACGCCTAGTATGTTTAAGGACCGAAAGGTGACGACCATAGCTCTTCTTATCAATAGTCTAATCGCCTTAGTATTCCCGATAGTATAAGATCTGATAGCTGCCACGGTAGACCGACTCCTAGCATACTTCCTTTCTCTTATTTTTAATTTCCTTTATTCCCTTCTCTTGCCTTTAGTTTCGTAGTTTAGTTAGTTCACAATCAATTCAAAACCCCCATTTTCGTGACACCACGATGACCGAATTAGGCGGATAAATAGCAACTTAGCCTCCTGTGGAGATCGACCCTACTTACTACTAGCTATTAGTTAGTTGTACTTAGGTATTTATTTTTGGTGTAGAAACGACAGCATCAAATTTTGGCGCCGTTGCCGGGGAGGCGACGCTTTTTATCTGTTTTATTTTGTTTGTTTTTCACCTCAAGGGAAGACTAAGTACCTTGAGGCTGTTCTTATCTTTTTCGTTAGTGCTGTTTTGATAGGCCTACAGGTTTATTAGACAAACTACTGAGGGAGATTATCGAAGGGAAGGCTTGAGTACCTTCGATCCCTCTTGCCAAGATGACATCTGTCTCCCGACTAATTGCTCAGTTTGAAGCCCAAGCTGAGAAACCTGCTAGTTGGGAAAGGAAGAAATCTTGGGGATGTGGTCTTCGAGCACAATGCAGCATTTTGTAGTAGTTGTGCCGCCACATCCACCCCATCAATGGCCACCGCAACAAGATCCTCGTGATATACAGAAAAAAGAAATCGCGGAGCTGAAATCCTTAATTCTAGAATATGGTGTATATATGGGTGCTCAATTCACTGAAATTGCCGAGTTGCAGTCTAAAATTGCTCGGTTAACAGCTGGGTTGAATGATCGGCAACCAAAAGAGGTGTGCTCGACCAAGAGCGGTTTTTCCCATGAAGAACCCGCGTTGCCCAATGCTGAAAATGATTTCTATATTTCGGATGACGACTTTCTATCGTATTTCCAGAGTGCATGCAAGGATATCAGCACTGTGCAGGAAGAAAGTCCTCGATCGAGTAATATTTCTTATCGATCGAGTGACATGCATGAGGGAAGTGCTCGATCGAGTGATTTTATTACTCGATCGAGTGAGATGCGGGAGGAAAGTGATCGATCGAGTGATTACTCTGCTCGATCGACTGAGTTGGCCATTGGGAGCTTAAATTCGTCACTTGGGTTCATATTGGACGACGAGTTTGACGATGATGAAGGTTACGGTGAACCTCCCTTATTCACAGCCGAGTCGGATACACTTGAAGCTGCGATTTACGGGATAGATTCCACTGAGGAGGTTGATGAAGAAGCAGCTGAGATGGTAATTGCTCCTAGCACGGATGAGGTAATCCATTCCTTTGTCAGTGACTCCGTCGTTGAGAGCGACCAACCCCAGGTAGTAAGCGATAATTTCATTATTGTTTGTTTTAACAGTATATTGCCTCGTTTAATTTGTGCTCCTTCTTTTAATGCTACACCCTCTCATATGTGGACGCATAATTTAACGAATTTTCACCGTCCTCGTCATTTCAAAACTGTTAATCTGAATCGGGACCCTTATATATTGACAGTTGCTCCCGCGCTCCTTTATTATGTGGATAAATTTAGGAGCGCTCATAGGAAATTTGTTCGGCTTAAAAAGTTAAACATTTTTATTTCCTATTTTGCTATTCCACTTTGGTGCTACTTATGCTGTTGTGTAGCACATGCGCAAATTTATTTGGATTCTGTCGCGCGCTTTGAGCTGTTTTGATTGTGATTAATTATAGAGGCTCGAAGAAAAAGAAGGTCGAGCTGGGACCTGACTGAAGCTAGCGCTACCCGGGAGGCAACCCGGCGATTTTATTTTGCATTTTTATTTACTTTCAGTTGTAATAAATGGTTTTATACCATAGACTATCTCAGTATGCTTGTTTTTGTCAGTTGCGGGCTGTTTTTCATTGCATTATGCAGGAATACGCTGCGGATCACTCGATCGAGTACTTTTTGTACTCGATCGAGCACTTGTGCTGCCAAATCCATTCGATCGAGCATTTCATCTACTCGATCGACCACCTGCAAGATGAGAAATCAGCTCGATCGACCACAATTCTCTTCGATCGAGCTGATTTTGGATGCCCTTTCACGTGTTGACTTGGATTAGCTTCCGGAGACGGTTTTCTGGGCCCTTAGCAACCTCCCATTTCATGGTCGGTTTGGGGAGGTCCCCTTATTCGCGCATCTTGTGAGTTTTTCCCTCTTTACTCTCTCTTTCTCTTTCAGTTTGCATTTCCTTTCCATGTTTTGGTACAATGGGGGCATTGTACAGTTTGGTTTGGGGAGGTTATGCATCCATATCTGTGTCTGCATTTTGTTTTCATTGCATTTCAATTATCACGTTTAATTTATGTTTGCATTGTTGTTTATTTTTGTTAAAATTCAAAAATTTCATAAAATTTGAAAAATTGTTAAAAATTCAAAAAAAAATCACGTTTATTTTTGCATATAGGATTGAGTCGGAACGGTCGATTTCCATGATGAAATTGCACTATATCTGTCTTTTTGCTTAAGCCTTGCATTAAACTATTATTCTTTTAGCTTTGTCTTCTGCATAATCTACGGGTTAATGTTTAATTTAGCTGAACGAATAGACTTGACCTGAAATTTTGGCAACCTACTTATAAATTCTAAGATTTAGAGCCGTATAAACTGGTGTCATTTATGACCAGTTTCATGTAGGATTGTGAGTAGTTACTCCTTGCATAACATGTATCATCAATTTGCACGTATATGAAATTCAATTGCTTTTTGCCGTCATACATTCGGGTTAGTGGTTGGTGTCACATGCAGGGAGGTGCTTACATTTTCACTTTCTTTCATTTTTACCCATTAAACTCCACATTAGCCAAATTTGCCTGTTGACCTTTAGCTACATTCCAAATTTAGCCTGCCTTGTCAAGCTAGTTTAGATTGTTTTGCGGTATATTGTCTATTGTATCAAATGTTGGCGCGTATTCTGTTGATTCGGAGTTGGTAATTTATGAAGAAAAGGAGGAAAAAGAATTCGAAAAAGAAAAAAAACGTGAAAGATGAAAAAAAAAAGAGAAGTTGGAAAAAAAAAAGAAAAATCAGAAAAGAAGAAACCGAAAAAAATAAAAATAGAAAAAGAAAAGAAAAAAAGATGTCGTTTGTTGACGGTTTCGCTCCTATGCTTTATTTATATCATTTGAGGAGTATGTTTGGTTTGGTTTGGTGAGATTTTATGCCAAATGAAGGGCATGTGCTTTATTCTATAATTGAGTTGGAAATGGATATGTCTCATATGGTTCTGTTTAGGTACTAGCTTGATCACCTATACCTCCACATTCCCATAAATGTTTTGCCTTTTCTTACCCATTGCCTCACTTTACCATATTTTTGTAAGCCCTCGGCTGTGACAGGACCTTGTTTGGTTGGAATGTATGTACGGTAGTTAGAATTGTCTATCATATTAGTTGCATGCATGTTTATGTGGGTCGTAGTCTAGGTGAGCGACTATTTTTCTTTCTCTCTTACATATATATGCTTACCCTTTGCTTCATGAGAGAAGAGTGACCCGTGAGAGTCCATTATTAAAGGTCTTGCAAGGTCGACGGTTCAGCTACTTTTATAAACATCTTATAACTCGTTTGCATTTGACTGTTTGCTATAAGTGTTAGTTTGCTTGCATTAAATTGGCTTAAGTGGGCATTTGTAGCTAGCTCTGAGTTATCTTTTTCCGTTCCATTAGTCGCATTTTAGTTTACTCGAGGACGAGTAAAGGTTTGGTTTGGGGAGATTTGATACGTGCATTTTATATAGTCTTTTTAGCCTATTTTATGCACGTATTTCTATGCTTTTATCGTGGTTTTATGCTACGAAATGCCCCGAATATGCTGCTTTGGTTTGTTTTGTCTTATTTGCAGGAATGAACCCAGAAAGTAATGAAATCAAGCCTTTTACCGTCTGTTTAGCATGCATTTGAAGGAAGAGTGAATTTGGAGCAAGAATGTAGCTATTTTGGGATGCGCAAAGAAGAAAGATAGCTAGGCGAGCAAGGGAAGAACTTCAAATTGCTAGTGCCTACTTTGGAGAGCCATATCTCGAGTTCTACAACTGATATTCAGGTGATTCCAATTGGAGATGAAAGTTTGTTCTCTTAGCTTTCCAACGCCACTGGAATCGCCCTGTTTGACCAAGTAACGAAGAAATGGCAGCCGTTTGAAGTTCAGTGCGCAAAGCAGGAAAAGTACTCGATCGAGTACATAAATCACTCGATCGAGTACCAGCTACAGCGAGAACAATAGTGTCGAGTACAATTAGATTTTATCTTATGTTTATCTTATATCTAGTTAATAATAAGGATACTACTTAGTATAAATAAGAGTAGTTTAGACCTAATAACACATCATTCATTCCCTGGACTCGAAGAGAGGGGACGGACGACGCTTCTTCTTCTTTTTCTCTATTTTCGGATTAATTGTTCTTGGTACTTTTCATTCTTCTTTAATCTCTTAATAATTTTTATTGCTTTAATTCCTTCTTCCCTATATTAGTTATCGTAATTACTTTAATTCAATTCTTATTAGTCTTTTATAATGCTGAATTTCAATTATCTATTTGTTGTTGTTGTTAATTCGATGGTAGTGAATAGCTAATTTTCTCATGCTAAGACTATAGGGGATCCATAATTATGAAGGGAGAGTAATCGATTTATTGGGTTAATGCTGGTATTGTTTTTGTTGGTTAAATGCTGCAGTTAATTGTATCTGTCTGATTGAGTCGACGCAATTAGGCATTTATTTCTTAGTGATCCTCGACCTGGACCGAAAGGTTGGAAGAGGCGAGACTAGTAGCGAACAATAGGGTATTGCAGTGAGGGCGAAAGTTAAGCTGTTTACACTTTAGGGTGAATTAAGGACCGAAAGGTGACGTTCGCTACCCCTTAGACCATATTTGCATTGACCTGAGACCTAGATTACTTAACTGAACGATTATGGTGAACCGTCTGTCTTAGCTGTTCCTCTTTATCTGTCTGCTTCCTTCTTTTTATTTCCCTCTTCCTTATTCTCTTTAGTTTAGAAAATCACTTTTAAAACCCCCACATTGTGACATCCGACAGACCAAATTAGACAGATATTTAGCAACTTAGCCTCCCTGTGGAGATCGACCCTACTTGCTGCTAGCTTCTGTTAGTTGTAACTTAGGTATTTATTTTTGGTACATAACGACCGTATCAGGTACCTTTGTCCTCAATCGTTAAATGCTTTTGTCAAGAATAGACTCCCTATGGTGTTAGAAACACTGGAGGATCGCGGAATTCCCCCTCTTGCCTAGACAAGAAGAAGGGTCGTCCCCTCTCTACCATGCACAAAAATGGGTACAATGGATAAAGGGATCGATAGTATTTGAGTTTCTTTTTGGGAGTTTGCTTTTGTTGTTGTTTTTCCCTCCAATTTCTTGTGGCATATAACATTTGAGAACACTTTCTTTTGCCATTTCTTTTGATTTTTAGCTTTTCAACACTTGATAACTTTCAATTTTTCTTTGCATTTCTTTTGAACATTTTCAAAGTCATCCCATATGTAGTGAGGGTGCCTTATATTTGAAGCTTTAGGAGTCTATTTTTGCTCCTCTTTTCATTTGATGCATTTTGCAAACTTTCTTTCACTTTTCATTTCATTGAACTCAAATCAATTTTTTTTGTGCCCATTCCCTTTGATGACAAAAATGTGGTAGAACATGGATGATGGATGCATTCTTTTAAGGGTTACCTTGGAATAAACGGTAGCCAAGGAGTTATCACACCACAAGATACTCTTGACTAGGCCTTAATCCATGAGTCAAAGGATACTAGCATGACACATCCTAGGGTGTTTTACAAGTATTCTAACAAGCAACGTCTTAAGAAGAAAAAGCATCTACTAGGGCCTATATACACTTGTCAAGCTTCCCATGTTGACGGTTTCGCAAAATTTTTTAACATGCAAACTACATGCCATGATGCAACTAGCATATATACATCCTAATGCATATGATTCTACCAACTAATATGCCATATAAACTAAATGCAAGTCCTAAATTCACATTGTTTATACCGCATCAATCAAAATAAAGCCACATAGTCATTAACATAAAGAGGAAAAAGGAGATTGGAAAGATCATACCATGCGGTCTTCAATATCCTCATGTCTCAGATGTGGCATAGTCGATCAATGTGAACAAGGATAGAACAAATACAATATATACAACAATATATACAAGACTACACTACAAAGGAAATGAACTTGTTTTTGGATTTTCAAATTTTTCAAATTTTTTGGTTTTTCGAAATTTTTTGATTTTTTTGGGTTTTTGAATAAAAGTTAAGCTAGAATTCCCCATCCCCACACTAATATGGGCATTGTTCTCAATGGCCAAAATGATGGGAAATTATGCAAGCATGATGCATGAATTCTACACTAAAGGCAAGCTATACTAATCTACACTACATGATGCATGGGTTTTTTGTTTATGACGGAGAGCGTAATTTAGATTACCTCCCGTTGCGTATGCATGTACTTCCCCAAACCGAGATAGACATTATTCCTAATGTCTTAAAGTTGGGGGTAGTTCATGCACACAAGATGCAATGCATGAAACTAAATTGTCATTTTGGATTTTCAAAAGTGGGAACAATAAAATAAGAACACCTCAATGGGGCCGAGATGTTAGTCCTCTATGTTGCTAGGACTCTCCAACCATGATCAAGATAAAATAAATAAAACAAAGAAAGAAGTAGACAAACCTCAATAGGGTAGGAGCCTCCAAAGCTTGCTAGTCTTCCACCATATCATCATTGTCATCATCTTCCTCAATAGAAGTGGACTCATCTCCACTCCCCTCTTCACTTCCTTGCTCACTTCTTTCATCTTCATTTACCTCTTCAACAATGCCCTCATCTTCAACAACCTCATCACCAACAACCTCATCGTCACCCGGTCTCTCACCCCTAGATGCACTTGGAAAGAAGACTTCCCTATCCGCCCAACTAGGCAAAGGACATGAAGGATCAAGTAGTCCTTGCCTAGCTAAATGAAGGAGGGGTGGATATTGGGCCAAGTAAGCATCTTTCCGGTCCTTATAAGCTTGTTTGTGCATCTCTTGCATAATTAGAGTCATGTAGTCATTGCCCACTTCAACACCTTCGTGTTTGAACTCTTGATATTTGAATGGATAGGGTGGTGTTTCAATGGAGGAGGAGGGAATTTCAATTTCACCCCTTTGTTGACGGATGATGTATTCGGCTTCCTTTGAGAGGGGAAGAAGGTAGTTCGTTTGATGGACACTCAAACGACATATCTTGGAAGGCAAAGTAAAAGATCTAGCATCATTGGTGAGCCACCCATATTTGGTGTCAAGAGGATTATTCTTAACCCACTTGTACTTGTTAATCATGGCATCCATGTCAATGAGATTATCCCCTTTTTTCGCCACATACTTGCTATCCTTGTTGAAATTCGGATCAAAGTACGTGGCCAAAAGAGTAACTAGACCTCCATTTACGATAAAAGCAGTGCCTTGCTTTCCACAATCATCATTGAGCCGTCTTTCCACCAAAAGCCTTAGAGCATTGTAAGGCTTGGTGAATTCCCTTCCAATATTTAAGGCCGACTCAAGTAGAACACAATCGAGCTTGGTAAAGTGGTTAGTGTCTTTTCTTGCAATGATAGTATTCCCGATGACCTTGTGCCACACTCTAATGCCCGGATGGTGGACTAATTTAGCGCGACAAGCATGAAAGTTCTCAAATTTCTTCCCGGAAATCGCCTCCCAAAGAGAAGCGGGGTCATATTTTTCGGGCTTCTTATAATAGCAAGGTGTATCACTAAGACCTAATGCTTTACTCAAAACATCAAAGGTGATGCGCCTATTCACATTGGCAAGGCGAAACTCGATGTATTCTCTAGTCTCTACCTTAGTCACTTTCAATGAACTCAAGAATTCCAAGGTAAGGGAGGGGTATGTCATTTATTCTCTTGTAGAAAACAATTTTCCCAACCCCATGGCTTCAAACAAGGCTTTTGTTTGTTCAAGGACACCCAATTTGTTCAAGGCATCTTCACATATGAATTTGGTGATTTCTTAGCATACTTGGCAAATGTATCCCTATGGGAGTTAGAAATGAAAATTACCTCCGGATAGTTTGATAATTGAGCAATTTCCGGAGTTGTTAATGTTGTTGCTTCCAAGGGAGGATTTTGTTGTTGTTGAACTTCCAAGTTTGCACTAACAACCACCATAGCCATTGAAGCTTTCTTTGCTTGAAGGCATTGTTGCCTTATTGAGAGTGCCTTTGCCTTAAGTGCCTTTGTTGATCCTTTTGTTCTTGCCATTGATGATTATACCAAGAAAAGATTGAAAATCTTCAATTTCCAATTATGCCCAAATCGATTTTAGGATAAAAGGATTTGCCTTTGTATTTCAAAAATCAACTCAAAGGTTGAAGATTTTGGTGCTTGGATTTGATTATTGTTGTTAAAGGAGTGATTAATTGTTGTTAAAAGGAAGTTTGGATTTGATTTTGTTGAATTTGGTTGAGGAAATCTTGTTTTGGTGGTGGAGAGGATGAGGGTTTTGAGTTTTGGGGTTTATGGGTAGTGTTTTGAATGTATGAATGAATGAATGAATGAATGTGGGAGGGGGTATTTAAAACACCCGAAATTTTCGAAACTTCAGGGGAGGACGAGCGTTTTTCCTTCGGGATGCTCGGATTCTGCCTAATCTGGGTTCAGGAATTCTCGCCTAAAGATGGGCGTCTTTCAGCTGGGACGCTCGGATTCTTTGACTGCAGGACAATCGGATTCCTTCAGAGACGAGCGGATTTTTTTACAGCAAGTTTTCTTATTTTGCACTGACAAAAAGACGGGCGTCTTTCTGAAAAGACGAGCGGATTCATTGAGACGAGCGTCTTCTCTGCTGGGACGCTCGGATTCTTCAACAGTCCCAAATTTTCAATTTTTCAGTTCCATTAGACGGGCTGATTCTGCCAAAGACGCTCGGATTCCCTAAAGACGAGCGGATTCCCCTCAAGGACGCTCGGATTCTGCCTAGTCTACCCGGATTCAGTTCCATCCGTGCACTTGCATATCCCGTGTCATTTTTCATTCTTCAAAACCCGTGTTCCTCATTATAGGGGCACTACTAAGGCATGAATAGCCTAGGCAATTTCTATCTCCACACCAGGCTAAAGCACTACACATCAATTAAATCATTAGTCCCTCCCTCACTTCTTTCAAAAATGATAATTATCTTGATCAAAGCATAAAAATCCAAAAATGACAAAAATGCAATCTAAGAATTAAAATGCGAGTTAGGGAGTTAGAAATATTTACAAATGGTGGTTTGGAGAGGACTCCACCAAACTCTCATCCTTAGTGATATGTCATGGGGGCATGTCCAAGGTGTTGTTGATGTTGCTCAACACCTTGAAGAAGTAGTCAAAAGCTTGTTCATTATCATGATAAAGATCCTCAATAGACCTTTGCCCTTGTTGTCCTTCATGTTGGTCTTGATCGATAGCATTACCAATGTAGGGATTAAAAATCCCTTCAAACTCATCGTCCCAAAGACCACAAACTTCATCTACTTGGTTACTAAAGATCTCTTGAGTTGATAGAGACAACACTCCCACTTTCTTGTCTTGGCCAATGAGGCCATCTTCTTCATTGCTTGGCTTTGGTGAGCTTTTCAAGCTCTCTTTGTTACAATTCACTTGCTCTTTGAATGGAGCATCATCAATTTTCTTCTTCCATTGGAATTCCGACTTCTTCCTATCATCCTTCCGGCTATAATGATCAACCATAAAGCATGGTTCATGTAAACGGGGAGCTCTCATGGTCTTGTCAAGATTGAAAGTTATGCTCTCATCTTCCACTTCTAGAGTGAGCTCTCCATGCTTCACATCAATCACCGCACCCACGGTGTGCAAGAAAGGTCTACCTAGAATGATTGGAATGTTGGAGTCTTCTTCCATGTCAACAATGACAAAGTCCACCGGGATTTCCCAACTCTTACGGGAACATCTTCCCATATCCCTAATGGTGTCTTCGTCGATCTATCGGCCATTTGAAGTGTGATATTGGTGCATTTAAGCTCTCCCATCCCTAACCTTTTACTCACCGAGTAAGGCATAACACTCACACTAGCCCCTAGATCACATAAGGCTTTGTTGATCGTGGTGTCGCCAGTGGTACACGGTATTGAGAAGTTTCCCGGATCTTTAAGTTTTGGAGGTGAACTCCCTTGAAGTATTGCACTACTCACCTTAGTGAAGGCGATAGTCTCAAGCTTCCGGATCGACTTCTTCTTTGTGAAGATGTCTTTCATGTATTTTGAATAGGTCGGCACGTGATTGATTAATTCAGTAAAAGGAATCGAGACTTCCAAATTCTTCACAATTTCCATAAATTTTCCAAGTTGGTCATCAAATTTGGGCTTGGCTTGACGACTTGGAAAAGGGGGTCTAATCACAATGGGCTCCTTCTCCTTGACCTTGTCTTCATTTTTCTTTGAAATTTCTTCTTTTGATGGTTCTCCATCCTTGGAGTTTTGCACAACTTCTTCTTTGTCACTATCTTCCACAACTTCATCCTCAACTTACTTCTTCGGTGCTTCATACCTTGTACCACTCCTCAAGTGAATGGCACTAACCGTTTCATGTCTTGGGGGATTACTTTGACGTGGTAATTGCCCCTTTTGTCTTTGTGAGCTTGAAGATGCTAGTTGAGTCAATTGGGTTTCCAACATTTTGGTGTGAGCTAGGATGTTGTTGATGGTGATTTCCTTTGCTTGACTATCCTTTTGCATTTGAGTGAAAAACTCTTGTTGATTCTTTTGCATTTGGAGAACCGCTTTTTGAACATCAAAACCTTGGTCATTTTGTTGATTGTATGGAGTTTGATTTTGGTAACCTTGGTTTTGGTTGTAAAAGGGTCTTTGATTTTGGTTTTTCATGGGAGGTGGGGTGTATGTTGGTTGAGGGTTTTGAACATTTTGGCTTTTGTATGAGAGATTTGGATGAAATTTGATGTTTTCATTGTAATTATTTGAATAAGGGGTACCACTCTTGTATGCTTGAAAAGCATTCACTTGTTCCCCTACATTCACTTTGGTCATGTCCTAAAGTTCCACAATTCTCACATATCCCACTTGGGATTGATGAAGATGCCGTCATGGCATTGACATGATGCTTTGGTGATTTTGAGGCTTCTTCAAGTCTAGCCATAGCTTTTTCAAACTTCAAATTGATGGTATCAATGTGAGCACTAAGTTGAGCACCCAATTGAGTAATGGAGTCCACTTCATGCTTTCCTCCTCTAGTAGCCTTGCGAGGTCTACTATATTGTGAATTATGGACCGCCATTTCCTCAATCTTATTCCAAGTTTGATTGTCATCAACTTCGGTGAACATTCCATTTGATACCATGTTGAGAATGTTCCTTGAGTCTTCATAAAGACCGTTCCAAAATTTTTGTACCAATAACCATTCGCTAAGTCCATCGTGAGGACATGAGCGGCAAATTCCTTTGAATCATTCCCAAGCTTCATACAAAGATTCTTCATCTCTTTGCTTAAAGCCCGTAATTTGAGCTCTTAGCATGTTAGTATTTTCCGGTGGATAGAACTTTTTGTAGAAAGCTAGAGCCAACTTCTTCCAAGAATCAATTCCGAGAGTAGCCTTATCAAGGCCTTTCAACCATTGTTTCGCGGTGCCAATTAGAAAAAAAGGAAATAAGACCCATCGAATTTGGTCTTGAGTTACACCGGTTTGAGAAATTGCATCACAATAGTCGCAAAAAGTCTCCATATGAGAGTGACGATCTTCACTAGGCATCCCCCCCCAAATTGGCTTCTTTCGACTAATTAGATAAATGCGGATTTGGCAATAAAATTTCCGGTTAAGTGTTGTGGTGTGGGAGTACCATTGGGTAGGTTCTCCTCGGTTGGTACGGATTGTGATGAAAATTTAGGCATTGTGGGTTGATTTTGTGTTGGATTTTGTGTTGGGTTCCCCTCACCTTCTCTTGCAAAAGGGTTGATGAACTCAATAGTATTTGGTTGAATATCTACAACCTCACCAATACCTCTCAAAGTTCTCCTAGCAAGTCTTCAATTGTTTGTCAAAGTCCTTTCAATTTCGTGATCAAAGGGTAACAAGTTACCTTGTGATCTTCTAGACATGCAAAATATCAAACAACTAGAAAATAATTAGAACAAACCTTGAAGAGTTTTACTTCCCCAAGGCAAAGAAAGACACAACTAATAACAATACAAGAAAATCTAAATCAAGTTAACACCGTCCCCGGCAATGGCGCCATTTTTGGTCGTGATCCCTTTGGAGGGGTTTAGTTTTCAGTACTTGTCGTTAGGAGCACCTAGACCAAAACACAATTTATAACTTCACAAACAACTCTACAATTAGTAAAGAGGCAAGTAAAGGTCGGATCCCAAGGGACGGGAATTGAGATGAGATTTTCTATTGCAACTAGTGGTGTCTAAGGGTGTCATAATTGGGGTTTGAACTAGAAGATCACTAACTAAATAGCAATAAAAGTAAACAAGCAAGATGATTAAAAGGGATGTAAACAATTGATAAAAGGCACTAGGGTGTCATGGGGTCATAGGGGATTAATGCGAATTGATCATACAAACATATTCTCAAATTATAAGCAAGCAATTATTGTTGTGATTGATTGAGTTGGTTTATATCTTACAATCCTAGGAAAGTTTGGGTCCCGCAGCCGAATCGATTAGATTGTACAACACCTACAAGTCGACTTAATCTTCCCTACTCAACTATATGCATGGTCTAATGAGACTCGAGTTGGTTTATGTCTTACAAGTCTCATTGAAAAGATAGGTGATGGGTAAAAATTACAAGGATTCATAGGCTCGCATTTCATCAAACATAACTTGTGCAAAAAGTTGAGATCAAAACAAGCAAGCAAATAAACTATGAAAACATATTGGATTAAGCATGAATCATCTCCCATGTTGGTTTCCCCTAATTACCCATTAACCCTAAATAAGGAAACTACTCACTCATTATCATGTTGAACATGCTAGCAAGGTTGTCAATCATACCAACAAAGTAAAACATGATGAATAAATGAAGATAATTAATAATAATTAAAAAGGGATTAAGAGAATTATAGCTACTAATGATTCCAATAATAAAGCAAAGAATAATAGAAGTACTTGATGATAGATTGGAAGGTTGTCAATCTCCCAATAATAACCCAAATAATCTTCAATTACCCAAAATAAAGTTGAACAAGAGAGAGATTAAGGAAATGAAACTTGTATTAAAACTTGATCAAATGTTGATTACAAGATTAAAGAGAGATTTGATTAATATTAACTACACTAAATATTGCTAAGAAGAACATGCACTTCTAATTAGACTAATGGGGTATTTATAGTGGGGATTGGTTACATAAATTAGGGTTTACTAAGGGCTTAAATGACGATTAAGTCCTTGAGGAATCGCCGGTCTCTAGGGAGACTCCGGTCTCCTTTTCGCCGGTCATAGAAAAATATGCGCATCCTTCCTTGAAGCTTGTAGAAAACGAAAAGGCTGTTAGAGAATCCGGGTGTCCAGGGCACGGGACGGGCGGATTTGGGTGATTCTGGACGGGCGTCCAGAAGGGGAAGACGGGCGGATTCTGGGCGTTTTGGACGGGTGTCTTGTGGAGGAAGACGCTCGGATTGTGGGTGTTGGACGGGCGTCTTGTGGACAATCCGCCCGAATTGTCTTACAGCTTCTTTCCTTCTTCTTTTCTTCCTTTTTCTTCATAAAATCCTTGAGGATTTCCTCGGGGATGCAAGGATATTTTCTCATCATTGCCCATCTACTATAGTATGTACAAAGGCCTTCTAATCTTGTCTTCTTTTTGATGCTTGGTCATTGAATTCAATCAATGTAGCTTCATTTTGCCATGAAAATGCAAGGTTTGCACTCCTTTCCTACCAAGGACACAAAACCTCAAAGAATATGCAAAACAAAGGACTAAAGACAATAAATGACCCAAATATGCACTAAAAAGCATGGGAACAAGGCTAATTCGGGGGGTAAAAATGCTCTAATTATGGTCACATCACAACACCAACAACAATAACAACCTACAAGGCTACCGCGCCTCACTGTGGGTCCCCCACTAACCACGGTGGGCCCAGCCACCCTAAGCCACCATAGCACCCCCTCACGCGCCGCCATCGACCCTAAACCCGACACAAACAACAACCAACCACAACACCACGAGATCCCATGTTCTTCCTCTGAAAACGTCACCTACAACCATCATCTCCACCACCTATGACCTCCCCTCAACTCCCCTCACCAACCTCGACCCAAAACTCCCCAACACCGGTCCAAGCCGACCCAAATAAGCAGCCAAAACTGAAGCCCTAAACCGGTTTAGCTGTAGATACCCAGTATCCGCACCTTCCAAAAACCACCCGATTATGATCGGACTATAACGTGTTTTTGATATGTGTGCGTGGATTGGCTATATATGAGACGGTTTAATGCACTACTCGGATATGAAAAATGATTTTAAAAGTTTTCTAACTTCATTTGCATTGAAACAACACTATTTACAGTCAAAACCGTCTTCAGACCCAAAACCGACTCAGAAACCCACAACTCGAGTCAACCCGAGTCAACCCAAATCTCGAATGTCAAAAATAATGCCATGAATGTCTTCATCATGCCATTTGCATTAAAATGACCCTAATTAGAGTCAAAACTGACACCGAGCCAAAAACCGACCCGAAATTCAAAGCCCGACTCACACGGGTCAAACCCGAGTCAAGCACACAAAACACCTACCTCAAGTAACACCCAAAATCATCTTATTAGATGCCCATATTGTTATACGACATCCTATTTGATTACCACAAATCAAACCAACCAAACAATGGATGGAGAATTGGCCACGTCCAAATTGAAAAGGACAGAACACCCCCTTCCATAGCAGGCATGCTCGCGCCTCATTGGGTTATCCCCTTGGCCAACAAGCAAACTCAACCGACATACCATCCCACATTTCTCTATAAATACTCACCATCACACTACACAATCTTTACGCGAGCGTCCGCCCCTTCACCTCTCCCTAAACTTCAAGACCCGACTTCCTAAGTCTCATAATCAACATGTGTTTACGACCTACCGATCGTAAACACAAACCATACACATTTTGTTTGGTACCGTCGCTGTGCATTCGAACGACCCATTCGATCAACTCAATTCATCAATCAACATGTTTTAATTAACATATTTTCAACTCATTTTCAAAACAAAATCCTTTTTTAAGGCACTCTTTTAAATTTCTTTGATCGTGAGTAGTCGATACGAGAAAACCGTCTCTAAAGTCGTCTACCTTGCAAACATCAATAGACGTAAGTTTGAGGGTGTAAATATCTCACTTATTTCATGTCTCTACTGTTTTTATGAGTTTATGAGCATGAACAATGCATAACATGATTCAAATATAGGTTAGACGAGTCAAAACCGAGTTTTGGCCTGAGACAGAAGCTCCTTGCTATGCAGGGAGGCTCGCGCCTCTAGTGGGTGTCCAGGTCAGACTCAAATGTGTTTGAGTTCGTCTTTCCTTCAACACTCTCTTTTATTTTTACTTATTTCCTTTTACGGTTTTTACCATTTTAATTCATTTTTATGACAAATATTTTGACCATTACAAAAATCATCCTTGGTTCCTTATACCACGACGGTTTATTCCTTGACTCGATGATATTTTTGGTTAATTACATTTTAATGGGTATTTTAACACCCTTTTCTTTTATTTACCATTTTTCTCATTTATTTACACTTGCAAACATATTAGTCATAATTCATAATCATCCTTGGTTCTACATACCATGTCGGATTTTTACCCGAGTACGATGATAAATTTGACTAATTACAAAGAAATTAACTTAACATAATTAGTTCAAATCACACATTTTCTTTTCACTTTTATTTTATTTTATTTTCATCTTCTTCTTAACCATGTCATATTTCACCCTTGGTTAAAATAAATGCCATGTCGATTTATTCGAGTACGGTGATAAAGCGGTTAAGCGCACATATTTTACATTTTTATTTGTAAATTATGCTTTTTAAACTTGCAAATCAGACAACGAATATTAATAACATAATAGTAATTATTCCGAGTTATGCAAACAACATTTGCAATCATTCATCACAAATACGGTTTTAATAACCTTTTTAACAACCTTTCAAAATGGTTTTAAACAACCCTCTTGCAACCAGGAGACACCTCTTGGTTCGGCTCATGACTCGCGCCCCAAGGCCTCATGTTTTCATCTTTTATAAACCTGGACAGGCCTTATTGCCTCGCCGTGTGGCTCGCGCCCCAAAGGGGCTGCCTGGCACTATTCTGCCTCGTTTTAGCACTTGTCTAGGACGATCCCGACTTCGGTTAACCCGAATACATGACGGATCAGATTGACAAGTTTACGTTTTTACACTTTGTCATTTGACACCCTTTTTCAAAATAATGGATCGTGTTAAGCACCATAATCCGAATTTGGTAAATGGATGTTTAATTTCTGTTTCACATGCAAATCAATCTAAATCCAACTTTGACACCAATTTCTTGGTACATGCATAAACTGCCGACTTAGGAAATATTCACATGTTAGGTTAAGACTTTTAGATACGCATTCATGCATTTAAACCGTTTTATCAACTCTTGCACTTAAACAACCACGATCGATCAGTAGAGGCCGCTAACGCGGGCGGGATTAGGTGTCCGATTAAAGGGCTTCCCAGTACGTACCCTCACCCCTTACTCAGAACCTTTGGATAGTGGATGGCCTTATCCAGGGTGTACGAGAGTCATTTTAGGCATAGAATATTTAAAGGGGGACGAGTCCTTATCTTTAGTACCTATGTCAAAGACTGCTTTGTGCTTCGCTTGACCGAGGTATAAAATGAATTTCGAACGGTTTCCAGGCATCCCATAATTGCTTGGTGGCAACTCCGAACATCTCTAACATCGTTTCGTGACCTTTGCCGAGACGAAACCGACCGATCTAAAGCGATCCAGCCGAAAGAATTTTTACGTCACTGAGCGTGGATTTCAGACCGCTGCATATCCACAATTTGGCTTGGCGTGCAGGTGGCCAGTGACTACGGACCGGTAGGTGGCTCTCCCCCGCAGACCGGCTTGTGGCCCATGTCCACATCAGCACAAACCCATAAAACCACTAAACTCCACTCGGTCAAACCACTATATGGGTGCTCAACGACAACGCTATGGTGGTCAAAGACGAGTCAAAGTTGGTTCAAGGTTGGGACGGGTCAACGGTACAAAAATAATAACATAAAGGCTAGTATAAGACGGTTTACCTTACGATCTCATGGTAGAGGGACAAAAGGCGATCTCCCTTTTCTTATTTTTTCCTCTCTTCTTTCCTCTCTCTAATTTGATGGTGGATTTTGGTGGATTGTAATTGGATAAGGGTGGGTGGATGAGGATAAGAGAGTATATATGTATATGGTGGGAGTATATAATCCATGTATCTTATTATTATTATTATTATATTATTATTATTCTCTCTCAACATAACTTGTATAAATAAAATATTATTATTATTATTATTATTATTATTATTATTATTATTATTATTATTATTATTATTATTATTGTTATTATTGTTATTATTGTTATTATTATTATTATTATTATTGTTATTATTATTATTATTATTATTATTATTATTATTATTATTATTATTATTATTATTATTATTATTATTATTTTTGGGAAAACGTAAGCTTTCATTAATGATCAAAAACCACCCATACAATTTTAGCACTTACAAGCTTGCCTTAAATACACATGCATAGCCTAAAGTACTCACCATCAAGTACTACAGATTCTGTGAAACCATTCATTTGTTTTTGAGAATTTAGACGAATGTCTACAACTAATTAGTCTCATCTGAATTTCCTTCTTGCATCCCTTCATCACCACCGTTGGCATAGGAACAAATTCTTCAATCCGGCATTTGTTCCTGCACCACCAAATGAAGTAAACTGCTGCAGCCAGTACATCAGCAAGAGCGTGTTTCTGCTGTAAAGATCTCCACCTCTGCTGCACCCACCATGACAGTATGTCCTTATCAGGAAGCTGCACTTGAAGCTAATTTGACAGCAAAGTCAGGCATCTGCTACTGAATGAGCATTGAAAGAAAAAATGCTCCAAACTTTCTTCATCATCACCAGAAAGATAGCAACAGTTCAGATGTGTAATCCCAATTCTAACTAATCTATCTTGTGTTAATAGCCTTCTATGAGCCATTAGCCAGATAATGAATCCATGCTTTGGTACAATCTGTTTGTTAGAGGTCCAAGCATGCCAAGAAACATTCATCCCCTCATCAACTAGCCAACTGTATCCTAGTTTAATTGTATAATCAGTCAGTGTATCATTGAACATATTGTGTTTAACCAGGCCTTTAACCCAACAAATCTTTCTTCATGCCCAACTAACTCCACTACCAGGTGTATAATTCTCCCAGTCTCTATCTTTCATATAGACATCATGAATCCAACGGACCCATAGATGATCAGTTTTTTTAGCAATCCACCAAACATACTTGGCTACTGCAGCAATATTCCACCAGCACAGATTTTTCAAACCTAGCCCCCCCTTCTTTTTTTGCTTGCAAATTTGCTCCCAAGCAACCAGTGCTGGCCTTCATTTCAGTGCCATGCCATAGGAACTGCCTACATAAGTATTCAATCTTAGCAAGAATAGTTTTAGGTAGAATGAAAATTCGAGCCCAATAGTTGTGGAGTGTACTTAGAACAGCCTTAATCATCACCACTCTACCAGTATATGACAGTTTTCTTGCCCCCAAACTTCGTATTCTAGTAGTAACTTTATCAATGAGGCATTGACAATCATTGACACCTAGTCTTTTAGGAGAAATATTCACTACCAAATATTTGAAAGGGATTTTACCACTATGCATGCCAGATATCCTAACCATCATTGACATGGTATGTTTATCAACCCCATTGCAATATATTTCAGATTTTCCTTGATTTATCACCAAGCCAGAGGCTAAAGAAAACATTTTAAAAGCCCTCAGCATCAGCATTACAAAAGGAACATCACCTCTGCAGAACATCACTAAGTCATCTGCAAAACAGAGATGACTTAGCTGCACTTTTTTACAAAGGGGGTGGTATCTAAAATCAGTCCTCTTCTGAACCCACAGTAAAATCCTACTAAGAGAGTCCAAGCATATAGTAAAGAGAAGAGGGGAAAGAGGATCCCCTTGTCTAAGTCCTCGTTTCCCATGAAAATACCCAAAAACATTCCCATTTAAAGTCATAGAATAGGTGGGAGTACTCACACATTGCATAATGAGCTCCAACCAGTGACTAGGGAAGTTAAGAGCACTCAACATTTGTCTAAAGAAATCCTATTCAACAGAGTCATATGCCTTTTGTAGATCAATCTTCATCATTATCCTTGGTGAACATGCTTTCCTTCTATACAATCTTATTAAATCTTGACAAATAAGCACATTTCCAACAATGTCCCTACCATTTATAAAGTCGCTTTGATATGGGCTAATTATATTTGGTAGAATAGAACTCAATCTGTTGCAAATAACTTTTGTAACACATTTATAAATAGTGCTGCAACAAGCAATTGGCCGAAATTGAGTAACATGCTCAGGAACATCCACCTTAGGTATCAAAGTGAGGACAGTTGCATTACAAGCTTTAAGAAGTTTCCCAGAACTAAAAACATTCTTTACAGCAGCAATAACATCCTTCCCAATGATGGACCAGGCATCTTTGAAAAATTGACTACTATAACCATCTGGTCTAGGAGCCTTGGTACCAGGAATGGAGAATAAAGCAGTGTCTTAATTTCATCTTCAGTGACAGGAGCTTGTAAGATGTCTTGATGCTCACTAGTTAGGCAAGCCCCTTGCCTGACAACATCCATATTAACAGGTACTACAGGTTTAGAAGTGCCTAAAAGAGTGACATAATACTCTTCAAAAGCACCCTGAATCTCAGTCTGGTGGGTACACAACACTCCATGTATATTCTTAATCTAGTAAACTCTATTCTTCATTCTTCTATGCTTAATACTAGCATAAAAGAATGCAGAGTTAGAGTCACCCCCATCCATTTTTCTTTTACCTTTTGCTGAAGGTATTGGGCACAAGCAGACTTTAGCAACTTAAGTTCCTGAGCACACGCATTTTCAGCAGTACAAAGTTCCTGATTCAGAGGATCAAGTCTAAGTTGTTTCTGGAACCCCTCAAGAGCAACTTCAGTCACATGAGTGATATTCTGAATGTCACTAAAATTATGGCTATCCAGCTGCTTTAGACTATATTCAAGGATTTTAGTTTCTGAGTGACCTGAAACATAGGGTTACCCTTAACAGGTTTCTTCCAATGAGTCTCAACCACCCTATGAAAATCATCCGCCAGAGACCACATATTGAAGTACTTGAAAGGACTACCCTTCCTATCTCTCTCTTCCTGGAAGGAGATAAGACAGGGACAGTGATCAAACAGACCTTCAGGGAGAAAGTTGGCATAACAGTCAGGGAAGTCATTCAACCATTCAGCATTTATCAATACTCTATCAATTTTACTATAGAATTTGGAACCATTCTCATGTTTGTTATTCCATGTAAAAAAAGCTCCAATAGACTTCAATTCAGTTAAATCACAATTAGCTGCCATCTGCTTCATAGGGAGAACATTATGCCATTGCACCTCAGCTCCACCTATTCTCTCATTCATATCCATGAGAATATTAAAGTCCCCACACACCATCCACCTACTGTCAACCCCTTTCCCAATTGAAACTAAGGACTTCCAAAGACTCTCCCTCTCCTTATCCTTATTAAAGCCATAGACAAGGGTGTACAAGAATTGACAGCTCCTAATTTTATCAAAATCAATAGCATGAATTAATTGAGCTGTAACAGTCTGCACATTAACCACAACCTGAGAAGGCTGCCATATTTACCATATCCTACCCCCTTTGTGATAACTACTATTAGTACAAATAGCCCAAGAATCACAAACTACATTTTTAGCTTTTATCCAATTACTACCTCTTATTTTTGTTTCTAAAAGTCCAAAAAGCCCTATGTTATTCTGGTTGAGAAACCTCTTTATTTCTAATTATTTATTCATACTATTCATTTCCCTTATGTTCCAGAAACCCAACTTAACCATTTTCTGCTTGAATCTTTCTCAATCCATGTTTTCCAGCACACACACTCCTAGATATAATCATATTTAAAGAGTCCATAAAAGTCATTCCAGGAACTGAAGGTTGCCTACTCTCAGGTGCCTCCTGTCTCATCATCCTAGTCAAAATCCTTCTAGGGAATGAGCTCATCTCAAACTGTTTTGGCACAGGTACAACAGGTGTAACAATTGGAGTCACAACAGGCTGGACCACAGGTGTACTCACATTCACAGGTGGTATCACCTGTGCTCTTGGAGTGCCAACAGGTTTGGGGGGGGGGGGGGATTCGCACTGCAGGTTTCACAGTTTGAGTTCTAGTTTTCCAGACCTTCCTCTGGAGTTTTTTACCTTCACCCTTCCAGTAATGTACTGCAACATGTCCCATACCTTTACATTGAACACAAGAAACAGGCGGCCAGTCATAATCTACTCGCAACTTATGTAACAATCCCAGTTCATCAACAAAACTTAATTCCTTAGGGAAATTTTGCCCAATTTGGACCTCAACCAGAATTCTAGCATACCCAAAGAAACTACGCTTAGAAGTTGCTTCATCACATTTGATGAACTTACCAAATTCTCCACTCAATTTCTTCAGGCATTCTTTACCCCAGAATTTGATCTCCAAACCGTACAGCTTCATCCAAACAGAAACCTGTTTCACATCATGCTTGATAAGGGCTACATCTGGACTCCATTCCTTAATGATAACAAGTTTGCTATCAAAAAGTAGATGTCCAGTATTCAGTACCTGCTGTTGTTGCTCCTTGGTTTTAAAACGCACTATGAAAATCCCATTAGGCAAGAACGACACCTTATCAACTCCATGAGACTGCCAAACCCTTTTGACAAACCCTGAAACCACAGAACTGGGTGGATTCGCCCCTAACATATAGCAGAAAACAGAAGTGGACCAGTACCGTATCTCACATTCAATATCCTCCTTACTGAGTTGTAACAGAGGTCGAGCAGAGTCCTCCACAGTCATGGATTCCTCATCCTCACCTCAATCAATTTCTTCCTCAATAGGCTCCAAATCCACCTCAAATCGCAAAGGCAAAACCCGGAGTGCAGGTTTCCCTCCCGATTTTGGTGAATTTGACGTAGAATTATTGTTATTATTCATATAAGTATTAGCAGCTTTAATCGCTGACGTTTTGTGAATATTTTGATTACTATTACTATTTTGATGATTATTTTTTTGTTTGAGATTGTTGGTTTGTGTCTTATTCCTCGCCATTGCTGAAGGTGGAAGAAATCAGTTAGAATCTTTCCTTCTCTCTAGATTCTCTCTCATCTCTTTTTTGTAATTCTTGATGCTATTATTATTATTATTATTATTATTATTATTATTATTATTATTATTATTATTATTATTATTATTATTATTATTATTATTATTATTATTATTATTATTATTATTATTATTATTATTATTATTATTATTATTATTATTATTATTATTATTATTATTATTTATTAGTATTATTATTATTTACTATTATTATTATTATTATTATTATTACTATTTTTATTTTTTTATTTTTTTATTTTTTTTATTTTTTATTTTTATTATAGGATGCGAGCAGCTTTCATTAAAAGAAAAATAAAAGTTTACATGAAATTGGTAGGGAGCCGAGAGACAATCTGGTCTCCAATACCCCTAGCAACAGCAGAGCTAAGTCTAGTAAAAATGTAAGCGGCCACCCGAGTCCCCGCATCCTGAGATACCGAGAATTTCTGGATCCGCTTGAGCAAGGCAACAGCATCCGAACCCATCTCCCCAAATGAAGAGAAAGAGAAGGGAAGGAAACCATAACCCGCTGCCGCGCAAAAATCCCCGAACTTAGCACACTTACGCTAAGCAACATCAACGACAACCCGGCCAGGCACAAAATCCGTCATTCCAGTCTGAGTCAAAGGAGAAGACCCTGTAAAGTCAACATACACATCACGCCCTCTGTCCCAAGAATAAAGCAGCAAATCCGCAGGACGAAGAGAGCCATCATGCCCGTCAACCAACCCGATATCAACCTCCTTTCCCGCAGAAATACAAGATCTATAGCAGATGTCGAATAGAGTGTCACGGACGAGGTTATACTGATGTTTAACGTCCACAGTACCGGTACAAGAAACAGCGTGGTCCCCAAAAACATCATCAGCAAAAACCCGAGAGCAAGCAGGACATGGCCTAGATACCGTGAATAACGGAACACCCAGACGGTACCCAAGCACACTACGGTAAGTTCTCCCGTTCATAGTATGGCCCAACCCCGAGATAGGAACCGCATGCAACCAATCAAAGGAGTGAGAACCCTGCTGAGACTGCCACAAAGAAAGCTGGCGTGGTGTCAAAGAGAAAACAGATTCTGAGGCAGCAGCAACCGTCGCGAAATAAATGTCTGCCAATTTCTTCATAAGTTTGGGGGCAACAATTTCACTAGGGTTACCTAAGATACCAGAGCCTGTAGTCGCAGTAAACACCCGTGCGGAATCGTCAAAAGTAGGGCCAGCAGCTACAATACCAGAAGGTCTGAGGAGCTTAGCCTGCAAATCAGCAGACTGCAAACGGGACGCAATAAAAGCATAGTATAAAACATCTCCCGCCGCATAGACACCAAGACCACCAAGATGAAAAGGGAATGTAGCAAGGCGCCACTGCCAATCCCCAAAACCCGGGCCAGACGCGGTGACAATACGTTCCAAGCTGGAACGAAGAGCAGCATCAAAAGGAAGATGGACCGACCCAAAAACACTGGGGGAACAAGTACGAAGGGAGAAATAGAGCTTAGAAATACTAGTACAAGCTCGAAGTAGAAGCAACTCACATTGCGGGTCCTCAATCCTCGCAACCAAGTCCATTAGCTCAATGGTCTTAGTTACTCTCTTTGCCACAATCTCACTGCCAAAAGCAGGACAAGTACTGACAGTTCCACCCAAAACTGTAACATAAAGCAAGGGCCGAGCAATAGAAGGGGGGAAAACCCCAGGAAGCCGACTCTGAGGATCCTCAACAGGCTAAAAGACCTCCGTCTTGGAGACATTAAGATGCAGTCCAAAACGAGGGCCATCCGTCATAATCAAATCCAAGACCTTCCCCACCTCCAATGTATCCCCCATGATGGTGTCATCATCCAAGTACCACACCTGCATAGTGAGGTCAAAAGAGTCCCGGATTTTGCATACTAAGGGATGCAAAACCAAAGCGAAAAACAAAGGGCCCAAAGGAATTATTATTATTATTATTATTCTTGTTGTTGTTGTTGTTGTTGTTGTTGTTGTTGTTGTTGTTGTTGTTGTTGTTGTTGTTGTTGTTGTTGTTGTTGTTGTTGTTGTTGTTGTTGTTCTTATTGTTGTTGTTGTTGTTGTTGTTGTTGTTGTTGTTCTTATTATTATTATTATTATTATTATTATTATTATTATTATTATTATTATTATTATTATTATTATTATTATTATTATTATTATTATTATTATTATTATTATTATTATTATTATTATTATTATTATTATTATTATTATTATTATTATTATTATTATTATTATTATTATTATTATTATTATTAATATTATTAATATTATTAATATTATTAATATTATTGTTATTATTATTATTATTACTATTATTGTTATTACTATTATTGTTATTATTATTATTATTATTATTATTATTATTATTATTATTATTATTATTATTATTATTATTATTATTATTATTATTATTATTATTATTATTATTATTATTATTATTATTATTATTATTATTATTAACTCGTTGTAAACATTGAAGGATTTCTCAGCAAATTCAGCGGCAGAGATCTCTTCAGCCTCCTATATAACCGCATATGCCTTCTCCTCAACCCTCACAGGGGAGTTGACCTCACCAACATCAGGCATCAGGCTGCTCACATTAGGGGGCACAGGGAATTATTCAGCAAGAAGCCTACGCTCTTCTTCCAGGTTCCAGGAGGAGTGCTGGCAAACGACATAAGCCTGCATAAAGCTGATCCTGTCGGACCATGCAGCATATGTAGCCACGCTGAGGAACAGATCTGAGAGCTCTATAATTCTGGCCTCTGCCTTGGTATAACCATCAGATAAGGTCTGGCACACACTCTGAGTGCACGAAAGCTGATCAGCATCCAATTTGCCCTTGCTCTTCAGTTCAGTATTCTGCTTCCTTGCCTAATCAGCCAGCTGGCCCTTAGCGCACTCCTCTGCCAGCTTTCGGTTCCTGAAGCTAGTAGCCGTACACTCCGTTCGAGCCCTCTTTACCACCCGGAGACCATAAAGGATACGCTGTAACACCTACAAAATAGGGCAGTAAAGGAGTAAGGAGCAAGTAGCAGACGCAAAGGTAATAGACACAAAGACGGAAACAAAGGTGAATAGGTAAAAACACATAACCAAGAGCATACCATGAAGGCCTCAGTAGAACCGTGGTCCATAATCTCCTTAGGGTCCAGCTCGACGAAGTCACGACGGCTGGTGGGTATCAGGAACTTCTCCATATGGGGCTAGAAAGGGACATTCTATGTCCTTGTAACCAAAGGGGGCCTGGATGACATAGCTCCCCTCCTTAGAAGTAGGACTGGGAGCAAAGTTTGCGGCCAGCCTGGACACAAGTGGAACATCTAAACCTTGGGGCACAGGGCGAGGCGTAGTCAGAGTAGTAGTACGAGGAGTTGGTTGAGGGACAAAAGATTCAGGTGTCCTTCTCTTGGTGGCAGGAGAGGAAAAGCTACTAGTTGCTCTCTTTGTGACACTCTCGACTAGAACGTTAATGGGATCGAGCCTAGCGCTGCCTAGAATGAGGGAAGCCAGGCGTCAGGTGTTAGGGAATCGTGCATTAAGTTAAAAAAGAAGATAATAGCAGGGTGCCAGGGGATAGTAGAAACCATTGCAAGAAGAAGGGACAGATGGGAATTACCTGAAGACATGGAGCCAGTAGGGGGTTGGGTAGCAGAAGGGGTCACAAGAGCAAAACCAGCAAGGAGATCAGGAAACTTTCTCTTCTTAGCTAGATGGGAGAAAATCTTAGCAATAGCAGCCTCCTCCCTAACAGACTTGCGGGGGTACAGGAGGCCTACATGCAAACAATGGGTAAGAAGGTGAGCAAAGCAGGAATACATTAGACACAAGTGACTTACTTTTAGCTCTAATCCAATCCTCAAAAATATAGTCAGTAGGCATGCCAAGGGAGTCGATCATAACGTAGAATAATTTTTCGAACCAATCTTCATTTTTTAATTTGGAGGGGTTAAAGAGGAAATTCTCGTAGCCATTCTTCAACCTGAAGTTCTATTGACTCTTACCCAAGGAACGGCATTAAAATTGGTGGGCCAGGTCACCAAGACTAATGTCCTTCCCCTGCGTCTGGTTTAGGGCAAGGGAGGATAGAGGATCGTCCACGCATAAGGATTCATTTGAACAACAGCCAGACAATTCACCAAGATGAACTCTTCGATCATCAGCGGGAATGGAAACCTCAACCCAATGCAAAATGGGTAAAGATAGAGACAGAGCCAGCCACTTCGAAAAGCATCGGTCTTTTGACCCGACGAGGAGATGTGGATTTCCACATCCTCACCAAGCTCGAGAAGGCTTTTGATTAGGGGAATGTGAGAAGCGGTAAGAATGGAGTCACAATCGTAAGGGTGTTTCAAAATACCTTGAGAAGGAAACTCCTCATCGGGCTCAAGATTAATTGGGGAAGAGGATGAGGAGGAGTGGCGAGTATTTTTTTTATACCTATTTATGGACGAGAGTGAAGAAATAATACATGAAGAAATTGGAGCGACCGAAGATTGGAAGGGTTGAAGATGAATCAAGAGAAGGAGAGAGTTTTGAATTGATTTGAAAAGTTTGGAAATAGTAAGAGGAAAGAAGAAGGGGCGGCGTAGGGCATTAATAGGGGATTTCGGCGTGAGAAGAGCAGTAATAATAGAGGAGTTGGTTGGAGTGAAGATTGCATGAGAAGATGCGCTGAAATAAGTAAAGCACAAATCAAACTGAGTAATTTCCCGCTCAACAACTTGAAAGCGTGTCTCGCAAGAAATTGGGGGCAAACTGTATGGGCCCAATTTCCGTGCAAGTGGGCCAGGACAGTATGAGTCAGCTGGAGCCATGAAGGGTGGCTGATAGGTCACGGGTAGCTGATTCATGGAAGGCGGAGGAAAGACGTGTGGGATAGATGGCTCCCAGGGGATGCCCTAGAAGACAAAGCTAGTAAACCCTAATAGGGTTAATCACTATAAAAGCAAGGAGAACATGAAGAAAAGATGCATTCAACCTACAAGCTATAAAAATACACTAGCAATTAGCCGCCATCCTCATTGTACTCGTGAAATTATTTGGTTGCTAGTGGACTAGTTGGTGGGATTCCATCTCCCCCTCGGTTTTTTCCCTCCTAGGTTTTTCCGCGTCACCAAAACCTTGTGTGTCTTTCCTTTACATTTTATTCCGCTTACGTAATTCACATACAATAAATACATAAACGTCAACTCGATCACATCATACAATTAACCACGCGTTTATAGAATAAGACTACCTTAACGCACCCTCAACTTAAAAGCGGTATATTTACCAAAACAATCGAGAGAGGCGGCTCATAGGTAGAGCAATTCAGCTCGTCGCACAGGGGCCTATAAAACAAAGAGGCCCAAATTTCTGAGTCCAGTTAACATGTTAAGAAAAATAACTATTATAATTATTGAGGATTTGAGGCCCAAAACAATACCCTGGCAATCATCTCTTTATTCCGCCAATATTTGCCTGCTCCAAAGCCCAATTCTACTATATTCTGAGTTCTGACTATTGACTTTTCCTCCTTAATTATTTCTTTTGTTTTTCTCTCGCTCATTTTCTATCTTTAACGACTTTTCTTTACTCCGTAGAAAAATATTTATACTCCCCCATCCCCGTTATTTATTTAACTATTCTATTTATTAGTATCTCATTTATTTGTTTATTTTTTCAAATTGGGTAAATTTTTGAAAGGTAATTTGATTACATAACCTATTATCCAATTGTATTTGTGCCAAACAAAGGTAAACAAATGACCGGGACGGAGGGTGTATATACTTATTCCAATTTTATTTCTTTCGTTTTTGGTTTTATGGTATTATTTTTTGTTAATTTTCTCCATTTTGATTTCTTTGTTGCTTCGTATTTGTTAGGGGATGTAACACCCCATACTCCAAGTGCCTTACCAGGACCACCCAAGTATAAGGATGTTACCATCTCGGTTACCCGAGGCAATGATAATCAAATAAACAATAATGAAACAACGTTTAAATAGAAATACTTTAGTGAAAGGTTACAATCTCAAAACCAAAACCAAAAGTACGAATACATGTTCTCAAACTGACTGTCTACTTATTTAACTGAAATGTTTATGAAAACTACTAGCTACAGCGGAACACTTCTATCATCAGACCGTGGCACATCCCGGCTATCCCAGTACTCAACTCATACCTGCTCAATATCTGCTCACCATCCCCGAATGGATCACCGCAGGTTTTAAAACAATAAACGGGTCAAGACTATTTACATAATTTATATAACCAACAATACAGTAACCAATACAGCTCAAACAATCATACACAATCATCCACTCCACTCCATCTCCGTCACCGACTGTCCACTGGACCAGCCCTGCCAGTGGGGGACCGCAACAGTACCCACCAAATCCCCGCTCTTCATACCGAGCGATAACCCTGTCCAATTAATGTGCACATCCCCTTCCGTGGCGGGTTCCACGAAGGGCGAAACTAGGGCGTGAAGTCACTCCCGCAAGTGACTCCACTCAGCCGAGAACGCATCTCGAGAACCAGAGACAAACAATCACAATCACAATACAACAGCAACAACCGTCTGAATCAATCAACAATCACTAACTACAGCACAATCACCACACATCATGTAAATAATACTGAGTAGGGAAACCCTACCAAGAAAGCACAACAATCAGACGATCTCACAGCTGATATCAAAAAGCTTTCTCTACGAATCCTCCTCCTAATATACAAACACATAATCACTACCAATCAAACAAACAACAAAACCCCACAAATCCCCAAATTAGGGTTTAACCAACTTTAAAGAAACATCATAAAAATGGTATATAGGTCTTACCCTCGACGCAAGGATCACAACGGTATATAGAAAGGTGAATTCCGACCTTCCAAGCTCCGGGATTTGCCAACAATGCGATTAAAGCTAATGACGTAGTTTGCTTTCTCTTCTCACAGTGATTAGGTTTTGAAAAGTGATTTAAAAACAATGACGGAAGTATTATATACTCTAATCGTATTATTAACAAAACCCGAGAAAACAGCCCCCGTAAACCGGCTACTCGATCGAGTAGCTAAGGTACTCGATCGAGTGCCCCCTTACTCGATCGAGTATCCACGTTACTCGATCGAGTACCCAACAGGTCAGAAACTATTTTAATCCGCAACTCGCCCTTACTCGACAGAGTAAGGCCTACTCGATAGAGTACCCCAAGACTCATAAATACGTAGTATTACAGGGGATGCATAATTTCATTGTTTTTTCTCTTGGTTTCTTTGATTAATATAGTTGATAAATTTACTCCGACTAACTTAGTCTTAGGCCAGGGTCGCTATATCTCAAATCTAACAATTTTATGTTTTAGAATTCGATATCTTTCCTAGAAGCTAATTACGTTTTAATTCATGCAAATGAAGGTTCACCTCTAGTGCACGGAGGGATTACTATTTTAATGGTTGTAATTTAGGGCCTCCACCGAATACTTTGAACATGGCCTCTATAATTTATTGGCCGCCCCTGACAACAGTTATGACTTCACTATGGATTATCGGAAGGCATATCCGCATAGGTGGTTTCATTGCTTCCAAAGTCATGGACAATTTTATCCAAGTCTCCTAAAACCTACACATCTGATCTTTAGTTTCCTCCTAGGTTTGGACATTCTTGTACGAATAACTAGTTTTGGTGTCTGGTTACGTCCGGGCTACCTTTATTTACCATTTAAATTTTATTTTTTGTGAAATATGTTTCGCAAAATTTGGTTAATAAATACATTTACAATTTACATCTTGAAATTATGATGAAATGTAAAATTAATCAACAAATTATGTGACACGTACACCACTCCCGTTGTTAATATTATTACTTTTACTATCCCCTGTTAATACTATTATGTTAACTACTTCTTCGGTTACTGTTGTTTGTTTAATTACCCCTGTTATTTTTACGGTTAACCAGTTAGTTTTGCCAAACTCATATTAGTGTCGTAGGTTTTTAAACTCGTCATCAAAAGTTACCCAACCAAAAAAATATTTATGACTTCACCAACTACTCTTAGTAAAGAGGCAAGTAGGATCCCAAGGAACGGGTATTGATGTAGGATTTTCAATTGTAAATGGTCGTGTCTTAGGGTGTCACAATTTGGGGATGAGATAGGAGATCAATTAAAACTAATCAACAATAAAAACAAAGCAAGGTAGATAACATGAAGGTGTAAACAATTGATTAAAAGCACTAGGGTATCATGGGTTCATAGGGGAATACATGGGAGTTGATCATACAAACATGTTCTCAAATTATAGGTAAGCAATTATTATTGTGATGGGATCGAGTTAGTGTATATCTTACAATCCCTAAAAATGTTTGGGTCCCGGAGCCGATCGATTAGATTGTACAACACCTACAAGTTGACTTAATCCTTTCTATTCAACTATATGCATGGTCTAATCAGGCTCGAGTTGTTTTATATCTTACAAGCCTTATTGAAAAGATAAGTGATGGGTAAAAATGCAAAGATTCATAGGCTCGCATTTCATCAAACATAACATGTGCATAAGTTGAAATCACAGAAAGCAAGCAAATAAACTATGTGAACATATTAGATTAAGCATGAATCATTCCCCATGTTGGTTTCCCCTAATTACCAATTAACCCTAGCTAAGGAAACTACTCACTCATGATCAAGTTTAACATGCTAACAAGGTTGTCAATCACATTAACAAGGCAAAACATGATGAATGAATGAAAATGATTAACAATAATTAAAGCAAGGATTAAGAGAATTATACCTATGGAGATTCCAAAATAATAATGCAAAGAATAATAGAAGTACTTGATGATTGATGGAAGGTTGTTAATCTCCCAATAAACCCAAATGATCTTCTAATTACCCAAAATAAATGATGAACAATAGAGAAATTAAGGAAAGATTAAGTATTGAGATTTGTATTAAGACTAGATTAAGAGTTGATTACAAGATTAAGGAATGATTACTAATTGATTACAACTTGATTACTAGATGATTAAGAGAGCATGCTAATCTAAGTAGTACAATGGGGTATTTATACTAAAGATTAGGTACAAGGATTAGGGTTACTAAGGGCTTAAATGACTATTAAGTCCTTAAGAAAAGTTGAGGAAATGTTCCTCTCGAATGAAATGAGCATCTCCGTTTTTCTAGTCTTGCCATGATTCGAGCGACTTGAAAACAAACACGGGGTCTCTGGGGTATGATCCGACCGGATTGTCAAGGGAGACGCTCGGATCTTCTTTCTTCAGGACGAGCGTCTTGGTCACGGGACGCTCGGATAGTGGTGGGGAGACGCTCAGATCCTTTGTGATCCGCTCGGATCCCTTGGCAGGCAGCTTTTCTTCTTTTCTTCCTTCATAATCGGCGAGGATCAATCCGGGGATGCAAGGATCCTTTCGTCATTGCCCGTTTCACTTTATTATCTACATAGGCCTTCTATTGTCGTCTTCCCATTGATGCTTGGTCATTAGATGCGATCAATTTAGCCCCATTTCGCCATGTAAATGCAAGTTTTGAACTCCTCTCTTACCAAGGAAACAAAATCTCAAAGAATATGCAAAATGGGAAACTAAAGATAGTAAATGACCCAATTATGCACTATAAAGCATAGGAATGAGGTAAATTCGGGGACTAGATGTGCTCAAATATGAGTCACATCAAACATCCCCAAACCGAACCTTTGCTCGTCCCGAGTAAAGAGGTGACAAAAACTAGGGCCCTTATTCAAAGTAACCTACTAATATAGCCGATGTGAGACAATTAGCGGGTCTCACTCCGCCTTGTCAACTCACAACTAGACAACCATGAGGTAGGATGCCCTCTTGCAAGGTAAGGTGGGGCTTGCCAAAATGGCGATACATCTAATCATTAAAGCACAAAAATCAAGTAATGGATGCATCTACAAAAATGAATAGCCACTTTCCTCATCTAAGTGGCGGAAATTATCTATAAGGGAAGCAATCTAAGGGTACACATTCCATCATAGATACGGTTTCTTCAAACTACTAAGCCTAGAAGGATACCAATAAATCACCTCGAAGTTGTGTCAAGCAAGGGTACCTTTGTCCTCAATCGTTAAATGCTTTTGTCAAGAGTATGCTCCCTATGGTATTAGAAACACTGGAGCTGTAATACCCCGTATTTTATTATCGATTGAGCGAGATATTATTATTTAATGGTAGCGTAAAGGTAATTAAATCATGTTATTATGGTAATGGTAAAAGCGTAAAGGTAATTGATTGATTCATGTTGTAAGATGAATCGGGTTCATGTTGTAAGATGAGTCGGGTTTATAGTTTTAGGTGGCATTTTGGGTCAAGGTGTTATAACCCATTTACCCACTTACCCATTTACCTTTTTACCTCACCAAAACCCTAAAATGAAACCCTAATTCAACCTTAAAACCCAATCCCCCTTCCTACCGTCATTTTTCACATCACCATCATCAACCCCTTTTCTTTCACGCCTCAAGCATCATTTACAGCCAACGAGCGCACGCCGGTGAGTGTGAAGGGAGTAGGGTCTGCCGTGAGTCTAGGGAGGCCGTTCTTTGTGGACGAGGGTGGTTTATCTTGGCCGGAATAGCACAGATCGACGGCCGTCATAGGTAAGGTTCTCTGTTTTTCATTTTGTCACGATAGTTTGATCTGAGTTGTGCGTCGTTTAGGGACTGTTGTAGTAGTCGTCGGGGTGTGGGATGTGTTGCTGGTGGTGAGTCGAGTCGTGTGGTGGTGGCTTGAGTGGTTGTCGTCGCTGTTGGTGGTTGCTGTGGTGGTGATTAGGTGTCGGGTTTGATATAGGGGTTTTTGTTGCATTTCAGACATAGGGTAATGGGGTGGCACCACCGTGGACTCGGGGGAGGTCGAATCGGTGGTGCCACGTGTGTTAGGGTCGCCTTTCGACGGTGGTGTCAAGGGTGGTGGTTGGTAAGGTGGCGGGGTTGTGTCGTGGTGGCAGGCGAGTCAAAAAGGGGGCTGGTTGTGGCGTTTGTGGCGGCAGGGACGCAAGCAGGGGGTGTTGGTGGTGGTGGTTCTGACCACCGGCGTGGGTCGACCACGTTGGTGGTGGTGGGAGGTGACCAGGCCAGACCTGGTGTCAGGCCTGGTGGTCGGCAGTGAGGGCTGGTGGCTGTTGGAGGGAGTTGTGTCGGGTTGAAGGGGGTGTGTTTGTGTGTCGGGTTGAATTATTGTTTTTGGGTAATTTTGTTACGGTTTTTATTTTAGTAAGTCGAGAAATATGTATATTTCTATTATTTCTATTATTTACATTATTTGTTTTAGTTATTAAGTTAATATTAAGTAGCGGTGACGGAATAATATATTTAAGCTTTGAGTCGGGATTTTATTTCGGGAAGGTTACTATTTTTAGTAACCTGCTATTTTTGGTAATTGCTATTTTGGAAACTTCCCATTTTAGGAAACTTTCTATTTTGGGTAACTTATATTTTTAGTAACTTCTAATTTGGGAAAGTTTCTACTTATAGTGACTCTTGGGTATGGGAACGGGAATAGTTAAGTGAATTAATTATGTTATGTATATGTTTAGGTGGCGAGTTTCGGGTGGAGTACTTCTGATCTGCAGTTAGCTTACTACCGATGTTTGAGGTAGGGGAATACACTGGACTTGATATAGTACTACGTGACTGGATTGACTGAATCGGTGATTTACATGTTATAATATGATTGTCTGATTTAATTCCGTTAAGTATTATCGTTGAACTGTTTTAATATATTATTGCATCGGAGTTGGTGGAGGTGGAGGTGAGTATGGTGTGGTGATAAGGCCCAAGCGGGTTCTGCAGGACTTGCCCTGGTGTCCTCAGCTGCGAGCTGGCAGATCGACTACGGTCGATGTATAGTCTACCGGGGATCGGTATGGCTGGGTTGTCCGGGTTATGAGTTGTGATGGCGGTGGTGGTGATGGAGGAGCTTGTGCATTATGTTGCTGTTTTATTGTATTATCTACTCAGCTTCGCGGCTGACCCTGTGTATTCGTGTACGCCTGTGATGATCCAATTATTGGGAGCAGATTGTGGTATTTGAGACCGATGGGAGCTGGCCGGGAAGAGAGCTTGGATGACTGACTTAGTGCCTAGCCCACCTTAGTCTTATTAGTAGTTTTATCAGACTTTATCTTTTGGCCGTATTTTGGAGACTTTGTTTTAATTCCAGTTGTAATCTCACTATAAACATTTTAATAAAAATCTTGTGTTTCTTTCCTTTGTTATCTCGCTTCGGGTTTCGAGATGGTAACACCGTCATTTATCTGAGGAGTCCTAGTTCAGGCCCTTAAATAAATGGGGGTGTTACAAAGTGGTATCAGAGCGAACGATCCTCAGGCCTAAACCAATGAATCTAATGAATTTAGGAAGAGTCAAATAAAATGAACCCCGGGATAGAACTGTTAGAAGCACACTAAAGGTAAGGGATGAGTTAGGGGCCCCCTCACACCGAACCATTGGCCCTCTCAGTTTGACCCGGGTACCTTGAGATCATATGAGAGAAAAAGGGTAGAGTAGGAAAGTTGTATGATATTGAACATGAAAAACTATTCCATGATGTGAGAAATTAGGCAAGGTGATATGCTGTTAGTATAAGTACACATGTGTTTATTTGTGATTCGGAGGTAAGAATTGGCATGATAATGAAGTAAGATATTTATATATATGATGCTTAAGATTTTAAGATGGATGTTATGTCTAGTGATATGCGGTTATGTGATCCCTGAACCATGTTAGCTAGATATGTAGGGTAGGAGATGATTAGAATTGACTAGAGTAGCCGAAGTAATTCTAGTGTTGCAGGGAACATCACTAACTCTCCTAAATTTTTTTATAGACATGCCTCCGAAAAGGGATACCGCTGCTAATGACACCCAAGCGGAGTTGAATAGGCTCCGAGCTGAGAACGAGGCCCTAAAGGCCAAACGAGTGGATCCGGGGAAGATGAGCACCATTGTGGCAAGGCATAACCCCACAATATTCACTGGAGAGGGGGAACCTCAATTGCTGGGGGAATGGTGTAGAGAATTCACCAATCTGTTTGAACTGATAGCATGTCAGGAAGAGCTGCGGGTGGATCAAGTGCCCACTATCTTAGGGCCACGGCCGGTGGTAGTGGACCGGGAACAAGGTGGAGATACGAGAGGTTGCTAGGGATCTTGAGACGGGACATGTGTCTTGGTTGGAATTCTAAGAGTTTCTGAAGAATGAGTTCATGCCCGAGTTCCAAAAAGCCAAACTACGGGAGGAGTTTGACACTTTCAAGATGACAGAAAACATGACCGTAGAGGCTTATCATCGGAAATTTCGGCAGTTATTGTAACACCCCGTAATTTTGGACCATTATTATTTTGCGGAAGTAATTTATTAATCAAGTAAAATTTGATATTAATGTATTATTATTAAATACTGTGACACCCTCATATGTAGCGTTAATTAAACACGTAAATTCTACAGAAAAACTGACAGGATATGTTTGTAATTGGTTCAACTAGACAAAACCTGTAATTTTTAAAACTTTTCTAAACCATTCATAATCATTTCCAAGAGGAGGGTGCCAAAACCTGCAAATGCTAACAAACTAATTTACATAACTATGCTAAAGCTGCGAGAATAAAGTGATACAAACCAAAGAAAAAGAGGGAGACATATGTCCCTTCAAAATATATACACAACCAACTGTTTAAAGGTTTACTACAAAATATAGTCAAACTAAGTCCAAAGTTCTTTTGCTCACTAGCTCGTCCGTGTACCCCATCTAAGCATCACCAACCTGTCAATCGCATTTTATTCAAACACGAAAGCCACAATTCAGTGGGGAGTAACTTCGAGTCCTCCCAGCCACGAAATGTCATATTTAATGTAACATGTAATGTAACATGTAAACAACATGATAATTAATTCAATTATCAAGTATTCTAACATATGAACACTAAACTAACCAATTTAAGGTATCATGTGAAACATATAACAAACAGTAATCCAAACTTTATCAATTGTAACCGGCTTACATCTCACCTATTACAATTCATAAAATCACCATACAAGAAAGGGCAATATATCAAAGACAGGCATAAGTTCTTAGTACGGTCAATAATCACTCTGTAACTCGAGTCTATACCACGAGGTAGGGAAGGTAATCGAACCGGTATCTTGGCTCAGAGGTTCTATCAAAACATGGCCAAGACACAACACAACCCTAGCCTAAAATCTACGCAGACCTAGACATGCGGATACACACCATCGCACCCAAGACCCACAATTTTTCTAAAACAAAGTGAGTACCCTAAGGAGTCCACCAAAGGGTTGGCTAGTACTTAAGCTGACCACTTACTCTCAAAATAAGTAACGAGGTCATGCCCCAACTTGGATATAAACCCACCAAGTCAGGAACACAAAGGCTATTAAGCAGTGAACATACACTCGTCAAAGACTATAAAGACCTATCTATGACAAACACAACAACCTGCAAGAAGTATTCAATACAAATTCCAATTTTAGCAATATTAACAATATTAAAGGTTTCAGGGAATCTGGGGCCGTTTCTACAATATAAGAAACTACTCAAATCAACCAACAACATATGTGAACTAAGAACTTAATAAATGGCCTAAAACAAGAATAAGGCCAATTATCCATTTTTCACATTAATTTTCATCCAACCGAATTTTTACCCGCAACCCCTTGACCTGCGGCAGTGCGGGTTAAATTTGGTGACCAATCACACAATTGACTGACATCGATTCAGTCAAAGGGACCAAGGCTCAGTTTTCGGCTTAATCATCCAAACATTACAATTATCGCTATAAAATTCATTTTAAGCCTATTCATTACAATTTCATATTATAATCTATCCTAACATGTGCAACTACCAATATAAACATAATTTTACCATCAACATTATATTTACTACTAATATGATTCATTTCAAAAGATTACCCATTTGTTACTTATACTAAATATAACATTAATAAACCCGAAACGACAAATAATGCATGAAAAACCGCGAAACAAGCAACGGGCCAACCCGGGCCAACTCAGGGCCTGACGTGGGCCTGCCTGGGCCTGCTGGCCGCCACCCCCAACCCTCCATTTCTCCATTTTTGTTCAGTTTAACATCGTCTGAATCATCAATTAATCGTTCCCAATTCATTTCCATACTAATATGTGAACTTAAACTAACAAAAGACATGAATTAGACATGAATTTAACCCATATTATCATGTGAAATAAACTAATCAAATAAAAATCACAAAATCATACAAGAAAACAAGATTGTGACATTAAAAATTCGGTTGGATGAAAATTAATGTGAAAAATGGATAATTGGCCTTATTCTTGTTTTAGGCCATTTATTAAGTTCTTAGTTCACATATGTTGTTGGTTGATTTGAGTAGTTTCTTATATTGTAGAAACGGCCCTAGATTCCCTGAAACCTTTAATATTGTTAATATTGCTAAAATTGGAATTTGTATCGAATACTTCTTGCAGGTTGTTGTGTTTGTCATAGATAGGTCTTTATAGTCTTTGACGAGTGTATGTTCACTGCTTAATAGCCTTTGTGTTCCTGACTTGGTGGGTTTATATCCAAGTTGGGGCATGACCTCGTTACTTATTTTGAGAGTAAGTGGTCAGCTTAAGTACTAGCCAACCCTTTGGTGGACTCCTTAGGGTACTCACTTTGTTTTAGAAAAATTGTGGGTCTTGGGTGCGGTGGTGTGTATCTGCATGTCTAGGTCTGCGCAGATTTTAGGCTAGGGTTGTGTTGTGTCTTGGCCATGTTTTGATAGAACCTCTGAGCCAAGATACCGGTTCGATTACCTTCCCTACCTCGTGGTATAGACTCGAGTTACAGAGTGACTATTGACCGTACTAAGAACTTATGCCTGTCTTTGATATATTGCCCTTTCTTGTATGGTGATTTTATGAATTGTAATAGGTGAGATGTAAGCCGGTTACAATTGATAAATTTTGGATTACTGTTTGTTATATGTTTCACATGATAGCTTAAATTGGTCAGTTTAGTGTTCATATGTTAGAATACTTGATAATTGAATTAATTATCATGTTGTTTACATGTTACATTACATGTTACATTAAATATGACATTTCGTGGCTGGGAGGACTCGAAGTTACTCCCCACTGAATTGTGGCTTTCGTGTTTGTATAAAATGCGATTGACAGGTTGGTAATGCTTAGATGGGGTACACGGACGAGCTAGTGAGCAAAAGAACCTTGGACTTAGTTTGACTATATTTTGTAGTAAACCTTTAAACAGTTAGTTGTGTATATATTTTGAAGGGACATATGTCTCCCTCTTTTTCTTTGGTTTGTATCACTTTATTCTCGCAGCTTTAGCATAGTTATGTAAATTAGTTTGTTAGCATTTGCAGGTTTTGGCACCCTCCTCTTGGAAATGATTATGAATGGTTTAGAAAAGTTTTAAAAATTACAGGTTTTGTCTAGTTGAACCAATTACAAACATATCCTGTCAGTTTTTCTGTAGAATTTACGTGTTTAATTCACGCTACATATGAGGGTGTCACAGTTATCCTCCTACATTGATGACTTTGGGCAGAATGAGGCTATGCTGGCTATGAGGTTTGAGCGGGGACTCACTATGGACATCAAGAAGAGGCTCACAGCAGCTCCACCCACTACAGTTCAGGACATCTACTTGAGGGCTGGTGCTGCTGAGAGGCTCTCGGATCAGATCAAGGCTGATAAGAAAGGCAAGGCGGAGAAAAGGAAGCTGGAGACCACGAGCGATAATACTGGGGCAAAGAAGTGGAGTTCAGGCAGATATGGTGGGTACTCCACTAACAGTGCCCCAGGGAGTATGAGAGCTCAGAGTGGAGGCGGCTTCAGGGGCACCAGCGGGGGAGGTAGCTCTGCGGGGATTACTTGTTTTGGCTGTGGAAAGACAGGACACAAGAGATTTGAATGCCGATCATCTGGGGTGAATCAGTCTGGTGGATACAGGGCACCTATGTCTGGGTTCAATGGCTCTCGTTCGGTGGGGTTTGGGTATAACAGTTATCGCACACCTATGTCTGGCAATGGGGGAGGTGCGAGGTCTGGAGCTAGCTAATGTGATTACCGGGGAAGCTACAACAACTACGGAACCGTAACAGCAGTCGGCAGAGTGGGAGTACCAACTTTCGAAGAGGCGCAAATGAGGGGAACAAACAACTGGAGCGACTTCTTCAAGTCAGAGTGGGGCTAAGTCCAGCGGTAAGCTCTTTGCCATGGGCAAGGAGGCAGCTAAGAATGACGCTCATGTGGTGACTGGTACATTTCTTGTTAACTCTAAACCCACCTTTGTGTTGTTTGATTCCGGAGCTACACATTCCTTTATATCTGCGGAACATGCCAGAGTCTTAAACCTTAAGTCATATGATAGAATTGTTGATTCGGTAGTTGTACCTTCGGGGGAGTCGGTGTCTTGTGATAGATTCTACACTGGGGTACCAATCCAGATCGGAGAGGTTGTGTTTCACTGTGACCTTATAGAGTTTCCCTTGGGGGGTTTTGAGGTGATTCTGGGGATGGACTGGTTAGGGAAATACAAGGCTTTTATCGACTGCTATCATAAGAAAATCTCATTGAGGGGACCTAAGGGAACTAGGGTGTCTTATAAGGGGTATGTGGTCAAGCCAAGAGTCAAATTCATATCTGTTAACACCCTAAAGTCGAGTCTGAGGAAAGGGGATCAGTTGATCTTGTGTCAGATGTGGGATAGTGAGTCGGAGACCCCTAAGGTGTCTGAGATTCCAGTGGTGAGGGAGTTCGAGAGAGTATTTCCGGAGGACATTCCAGGGTTGCCACCGAAAAGAGAAGTGGACTTTTCCATTGATCTGAAGCCGGGCACAGGACCGATTTCTAAACCACCTTACCGTATGGGACCAAAGGAGATGGAGGAATTGAAGAAGCAGTTGGATGAGCTAGCAGAGAAAGGTTACATACGGCCTAGTGTTTCACCTTGCGGAGCACCAGTGTTGTTTGTCAAGAAGAAAGATGGAAGCTTGAGACTTTGCGTGGATTACCGTGAGTTGAACAATGTGACCATCAAGAACCGTTATCCTTTGCCAAGGATCGATGATTTGTTCGATCAATTAAGTGGAGCCGGAGTTTTCTCTAAGATCGATCTGAGGTCGGGTTATCACCAGTTGAGGATTAAGAACGAAGATATACCTAAGACCGCTTTCAGAACCAGGTATGGGCACTATGAGTTCGTGGTCATGCCATTCGGGTTGACTAGTGCGCCAGCAGTGTTCATGGACTTGATGAATCGAGTGTTCAGTCCTTACCTAGACAAGTTCGTGGTTGTGTTCATCGATGATATCCTGGTGTACTCCAAGAATGAGGAAGAACATGAGGAACATTTGAGGTTAGTCTTGAAAACCTTGGAGGAGAACCAGTTATATGCCAAGTTGAGCAAGTGCGAGTTCTGGTTGAAGGAAGTTGCTTTTCTGGGGCATGTGATTTCCAAGGAAGGGGTGTCAGTTGATCCTAGTAAAATTGAGGTAGTGACTAGATGGCAGAGTCCTAAGAATGTGGGTGAGATCCGAAGCTTCTTGGGGCTAGCAGGTTATTATCGAAGATTTGTCAAGGACTTCTCAAAGATCGCAAAGCCATTGACGTCATTGATGCGGAAGGAGAACAGGTTTGTTTTGGATGAGAGTTGTGAGGAGGCGTTTCTAACCCTCAAAGAACGTCTCACTACAGCTCCTATCCTTGCACTACCAGATGGGAATGATAATTTCGAGGTGTATACTGATGCTTCCAAGAAGGGTCTGGGTGCGTTTTGATGCAGAACGGGAAGGTAATCGCTTATGCTTCTCGACAATTGAAGACCTATGAGGAGAATTACCCTACTCATGATCTAGAGTTGGGGGCAGTGGTGTTTGCGCTTAAACTATGGCGACATTATCTTTATGGAGCTACCTTCAAAGTGTTTTCCGATCACAAGAGCTTAAAATACATTTACACACAAAAGGAGTTGAACATGAAACAGAGGAGATGGATTGAATTGATTGGCGACTATGACATGGAGATACTTTATCATGAGGGGAAAGCGAATGTCGTAGTTGATGCTTTGAGCAGGAAATCCATCCATGCTTTGAGCAGTGCCAGATCTAGAGTGAGGATGCATAATGAGCTGCGGGAGATGGGAATCCACATGATCCGGAAAGGAGAGACTCTTGGGGACTTGACCGTTGAGCCGGAGTTATATGAGGAGATCAGAGAGTTACAGGAAGCCGATGCTAAAATTCGAAGTGGCGCGACAAGTAGAACAGCAGAAGCTGGGGTTGATTCCAAGTTTGTTATCCATGCGATGGTAGTCCGAGGTTTGGAGGACGGTGGTGTGTTCCGGATAATGAGGAGTCAAGAGGAAGATTCTTCCGAGGCACATGCTACACCATACTCGGTTCATCCTGGGGAGATAAGTTGTACAAGGACCTCAAGAAGACCTTTTGGTGGCCGAATATGAAGAGGGAAGTTGCTGAGTTCGTAGCTCGATGCTTGACGTGCCAGAGAGTGAAGGGTGAACATAAGAGACTGCAAGGGAAGGTCCAACCTTTAGATGTGCCGGAGTGGAAGTGGGAGAGCATTTCTATGGATTTCATTGTGGGGTTGCCTCAGACTCAGAATGGTAACAATATGATTTGGGTGATCGTGGATAGGCTAACCAAGTCGGCTCACTTTATCCCCATGAAGGATACTTGGAGTAAAGCTGAGTTAGCCAAGGCTTATGTTCAGTATGTGGTGAAGCTACATGGTGTGCCCAAGGACATCATTTCCGATAGAGACTCCAGGTTTCTATTCAAATTCTGGCAGGAGTTGCAGTGATTAATGGGTACTCAGTTAAAGATGAGCACCGCTTTTCATCCCGCTGCGATGGTCGACAGAGAGGACTATTCGGACACTCGAGGACATGTTGAGGGCTTGTGTTTTGGAGTTCGGTGGGTCTTGGGAGGATAGGCGGGGTTGATTGAGTTTTCATACAACAACGAGTTACCACGCTAGTATTGGGATTGCTCCATTTGAGGCTCTATATGGCGGGGAAGTGTAGGAATCCTGTGTGTTGGGATGATCGAGCGATGCGGTAGTTTTGGGACCAGAGATGATTCGGGAGATGGTTGAGCGGTGCATATCATTCGACGAGAAGATGAGGGCTGCCCGGGACCGGAGAGAAGAGCTATGCGATGCTAGGAGAAGCGACATTTCTTTCCGGTGGGAGAGAAAGTACTTCTTAGAGTGTCTCCGATGAAGGGAGTGATGAGATTCGGGAAACGGGGAAAGTTGAGCCAGAAGTTTATTGGGCCATATGAGATCTTGGATAGAGTTGGAGAGGTGGCATATCGGCTAGCTCTACCACCAGCTTTAGCCAGGGTACATAATGTCTTCCATGTTTCTCAGTTGAGGAGATATTTGAGTGACCCTTCGCACATTTTGAGCCATGATGTGGTCGAGGTGGACGAGCAGTTGACCTACATCGAGACACCTAAGGAGATTTTGGACAGGAAGGTTAGAAAGACCAGGCACGGAGAGACTGCTCTAGTGAAGGTGTTGTGGACTAATCATAAGGCAGAGGAGGCTACCTGGGAAACCGAGGCCGCAATGAGAGAGAGTTATCCACATCTGTTCACTTGAGGTAAGTTACGGGACGTAACTTTCTTTTTAGGAGGGTAGAATGTAACATTTCGTGTTTATGTAGTCTAGTGGTGTGTTTGACTGTGTTAGTTATACGGGATGTCCTTATATTTTCGTATGACATGTTTGGTATGGGAGCGAACTTCGGGACGAAGTTCATTTTAAGGGGGGGAGACTGTAATACCCCGTATTTTATTATCGATTGAGCGAGATATTATTATTTAATGAAAGCGTAAAGGTAATTAAATCATGTTATTATGGTAATGGTAAAAGTGTAAAGGTAACTGATTGATTCATGTTGTAAGATGAGTCGGGTTCATGTTGTAAGATGAGTCGGGTTTATAGTTTTAGGTGGCATTTTGGGTCAAGGTGTTATAACCCATTTACCCACTTACCCATTTACCTTTTTACCTCACCAAAACCCTAAAACGAAACCCTAATTCAACCTTAAAACCCAATCCCCCTTCCTACCGTCATTTTTCACATCACCATCATCAACCCCTTTTCTTTCACGCCTCAAGCATCATTTACAGCCAACGAGCACACGCCGGTGAGTGTGGAGGGAGTAGGGTCTGCCGTGAGTCTAGGGAGGCCGTTGCTGGTGGACGAGGGTGGTTGTACTGGCCGGAATAGCACAGATCGACGGCCGTCATAGGTAAGGTTCTCTGTTTTTCATTTTGTCACGATAGTTTGATCTGAGTTGTGCGTCGTTTAGGGACTGTTGTAGTAGTCGTCGGGGTGTAGGATGTGTTGCTGATGGTGAGTCGAGTCGTGTGGTGGTGGGTTGAGTGGTTGTCGTCGCTGTTGGTAGTTGTTGTGGTGGTGATTAGGTGTCGGGTTTGATATGGGAGTTTTTGTTGCATTTCAGACATAGGGTAATGGGGTGGCACCACCGTGGACTCGGGGGAGGTCGAATCGGTGGTGCCACGTGTGTCAGGGTCGCCTTTCGATGGTGGTGTCAAGGGTGGTGGTTGGTAAGGTGGCGGGGTTGTGTCGTGGTGGCAGGCGAGTCAAAAAGGGAGCTGGTTGTGGCGTTTGTGGCGGCAGGGACGCAAGCAGGGGGTGTTGGTGGTGGTGGTTCTGACCACCGACGTGGGTCGACCACGTTGGTGGTGGTGGGAGGTGACCAGGCCGGACACAGTGTCGGGCCCGGTGGTCGGATTAGGGTGGTGGTCGTTGGAGGGAGTTGTGTCGGGTTGAAGGGGGTGTGTTTGTGTGTCGGGTTGAATTATTGTTTTTGGGTAATTTTGTTACGGTTTTTATTTTAGTAAGTCGGGAAATATGTATATTTCTATTATTTCTATTATTTACATTATTAGTTTTAGTTATTAAGTTAATATTAAGTAGCGGTGACGGAATAATATATTTAAGCTTTGAGTCGGGATTTTATTTCGGGAAGGTTACTATTTTTAGTAACCTGCTATTTTTTGTAATTGCTATTTTGGAAACTTCCCATTTTAGGAAACTTTCTATTTTGGGTAACTTATATTTTTAGTAACTTCTAATTTGGGAAAGTTTCTACTTATAGTGACTCTTGGGTATGGGAACGGGAATAGTTAAGTGAATTAATTATGTTATGTATATGTTTAGGTGGCGAGTTTCGGGTGGAGTACTTCTGATCTGCAGTTAGCTTACTACCGCTGTTTGAGGTAGGGGAATACACTGGACTTGATATAGTACTACGTGACTGGATTGACTGAATCGGTGATTTACATGTTATAATATGATTGTCTGATTTAATTCCGTTAAGTATTATCGTTGAACTGTTTTAATATATTATTGCATCGGAGTTGGTGGAGGTGGAGGTGAGTATGGTGTGGTGATAAGGCCCAGGCGGGTTCTGCAGGACTTGCCCTGGTGTCCTCAGCTGCGAGCTGGCAGATCGACTACGGTCGATGTATAGTCTACCGGGGATCCGTATGGCTGGGTTGTCCGGGTTATGAGTTGTGATGGCGGTGGTGGTGATGGAGGAGCTTGTGCATTATGTTGTTGTTTTATTGTATTATCTACTCAGCTTCGCGGCTGACCCTGTGTATTCGTGCACGCCTGTGATGATCCAATTATTGGGGAGCAGATTGACAGGTATTTCAGAGACTGATGGGAGCTGGCCGGGAAGAGAGCTTGGATGACTGACTTAGTGCCTAGCCCACCTTAGTCTTATTAGTAGTTTTATCAGACTTTATCTTTTGGCCGTATTTTGGAGACTTTGTTTTAATTCCAGTTGTAATCTCATTATAAACATTTTAATAAAGTACTGTGTTTCTTTCCTTTGTTATCTACTGCCTCGGATTTCCGAGATGGTAACACCGTCATTTATCTGAGGAGTCCTAGTTCAGGACCTTAAATAAATGGGGGTGTTACAGGAGGATCGCAGAATTCCCCTTCTTGCCTAGACAAGAAGAAGGGTCGTCCCCTCTCTACCATGCACAAAAGTGGATACGATGAAAAAGGGATCAGTAGAATTTGAGTTTCATGTGGGAGTATGCTTTTTGTTGTTGTTATTCCCCCCAATTTCTTGTGGCATTTGACATTTGAGAACACTTTCTTTTTGCCATTTCTTTTGATGTTTGGCATTTCAACACTTGACAATTTTAACTTTTTCTTGCATTTTCTTTTGAACATTTTCAAAGCTACCCCATTTGTAGTGAGGGTACTTGTATTTGAAGCATATGAGTTTTCATTTTTGTTAGTCCTCTTTTCTTTTGATGCAATTGCAAACTTTTTGACTTTCATTTCAATTCTTGAACTCAAATTTGAACAATTTTTGTGCCCATTTCCTTTTTGATGACAAAATATGGTAGAACATGGATGATGGTTGCATAGTTTCAAGGGTCACCTTGTAATAAACGGTAGACAAGGAGTTATCACACCACAAGATACTCTTGACTAGGCCTTAATCCATGGGTCAAAGAATACTAGCATGACACATCCTAGGGTGTTTTACAAGTATTCTAACAAGCAAAGTCTCAAGAAGAAAAAGTATCTACAAGGGCCTATATACACTTATCAAGTTTCCCAAATAGATGCTTTCACAAAAATTTTCCTAAATGCAACTATATGCCATGATGCAACTAACATTTATACATCCTAATGCATATGCTTCTACCAACTAGTATGCCAAATAATCTAAATGCAATCCTATAATCACATTGTTTATATCCCGTCAATCAAAATAAAGCCACATAGTCATTAACATAAAGAGGAAAAAAGAGATTGGAAAGATCATACCATGCGATCTTCAATATCCTCATGTCTCGGATGTGGCGTAGTCGATCAATGTGAAAAAGGATAAACAAACAAGCAAACAAACAAGCATATAGAATATATACAATTCTAAACTAAAAAGGAATGAACATGTTTTTGGGTTTTTGCATTTTTCAAATTTTTATGGTTTTTATGAAATAAAAAGGACATGTTTTTGTATTTTTCAAAAAATTTCAATTTTTATCATTTTTGTTTTATAAGTCATGTTAGAATTTTCCATCCCCACACTAGTATGGGCATTATCCTCAATGACCAATACAATAGGAAATTATGCAAGCTATATGAAAATGCATGATTCCTAAGCTAAATGCAAACTATATGATATATATACAAAAGTGAATGCAAACTAAGCTATGCTATATGATGCATGAATTTATTTTTGATTGGAGAGCATAATTTAAATTAACTCCCAATGTATATGCTTGAACATCCCCAAACCAAATGAGAGTGAGGGAGTTCATGCATAAAAGATGCTATGCATGCAACTAAAATTGTCATTTTGAATTTTTCATGGTGGGAACAATAAAAGACACCTCAATGAGACCGAGGTGGGAGTCCTCTAGGTGTTGTTTGGACTCGAACTCATGATCAAGATACAAATTTAAAGACAAGATAAATGAACAAAGCTAAAGGAGGTGTAGGAGACTCACAATGTATTGTGACATCCTCCAAAGAGCTTGCTAATCCTCAATCGTCACTCATAGCGACATCACTATCATCTCCATCATCATCACCATCTTCCTCACTAGCATCCTCACCATCATCTACCTCCATAGACCCGGAGACTTCACCACTATCACTTGAGGTTTCTTCTTCTTCCTCACTCCCCTCTTCTTCTTCACCTTCTTCATCTTCTTTTCCACCACTCTCAACAACAACCTCCTCATCACCCATGCTAGCATCCCTAGGAGCATTAGGAAAGAAAACTTCCCTATCCGCCCAACTAGGCAAAGGACATGATGGGTCAAGAAGTCCTTGCCTAGCTAGGTGTAAGAGGGGCGAATATTGAGCTCTATATGCATTGACTCGGTCTTCATGGGCTTGCTTATGCATTTCTTGCATCAAAAGAGTCAAGTAATCATTTCCCACCGTAACGTTTTCGGTTCGGAATTCATGGTAGGTGAACGGGTAGGGTGGAGTGACAATAGAGGAGGAGGGCTCGGCAATAGCCTCTCTATGGTGTTGCATTATGGACTCGGCTTCCTCGAAGAGTGAGAGAAGATAGTGCGGGCTTCGGACATTTAGTCGGCAAATTTTGTTCGGTAGAATGAAGGACTTGGCATCTTTTGTATGCCACTCAAATTTGTTGTCAAGCTTGTCGTTCTTGACCCAATGGAATTTGTGAACCATAGTGGCTAGATTAATGAGGTGGCCTCCATTATCCGGCTTATAAGTGTCATCTTTGTTGAAATTATGGTTGAAGTGCTTTGCCAACCATGTTACCAATCCCCCATTTACTATAAAGGCCGCGCCTTCCTTGTCATGATCGATATTAAGCCACCTTTCGATTAAAAGTTGAAGGATATTGTATTTCTTGGTGAACTTCTTATTGACATTCAAGGTTGACTCGAGATAGATGAAATCTAATTCGGTGAAGTGATTAGTCTCCTTCCTAGCAATAAGAGTATTTCCCACAACCTTGTGCCACACCCTTTTGCCCGGGTGATGAACATCAAGGGCACGACACTCATGGAAGGACTCGAATTTCTTCCCGGTAATAGCTTTCCACAAAGGGGCGGGATCATATTTTGTTGAAGGTTTCTTCACATAAGTCGAGTCATTATCAAGACCGAAAACTTTGCCAAACTCATTAAAGGACATCTTCCTATCCACATTCTCAAGGCGGAATTCAATGTTCGTTCGAGTCTCCACCTTTGTAACTTTCAATGAACTTAGAAATTCCAAGGTGAGGGAGGGGTAGGTCAATTCTTGCATATTAAACAATGTAAGCAACCCCATATTGTAACACCCCCATACTCCAAGTGCCTTACCAGGACCACTCAGGTATGAAGACGTTACCATCTCGATTACCCGAGGCAATGATAATCAAACAACAATAAAGAAACGACGTTTATTATAAATAGTTTAACGAATAGTTACAATCCATGAAAGCAACTAAAAGTGCGATACATTATTCTCAAATGACTATTCTAACTGAAATGTAAATAAACTAAGGCTACAGCGGAAGACTCCTATCATCATGTCGTGGCATCCCAGCTATCCCAGTACTCATCTCAATACCTGCTCAATATCTGCTCACCATCCCCGAATGGATCACCGCAGGTTTACAAAACAACACCGGGGTCAGTACTAATCACACAATCAACATAGATAACAATAATAAGATAAACAGACAGCTGAACTGTCACACACACACACACACACACCACCAACCAATTCCCATCATCTCAATACTGACTGTCCACTGGACCAGCCCTGCCAGTGAGGGACCGCAGCCGTTCCCACCTAAGCCCCGCGCATCATACCGAGCGATAACCCTGTCCATTAATGTGCACATCCCCTTCCGTGGCGGGTTCCACGAAGGGCGAAACTAGGGCGTGAAGTCACTCCCGCAAGTGACCCCACTCAGCCGAGAACGCATCTCGAGAACCATCAACAACAATCACAACCACAAACACAGTATAATCATCATATCAAACAACCAAATACAGCACATCACCAATATCCCATTATGGGACTAATACTGAGTAGGAAATCCCTCAGCCTCATCAAAGATAGAGCTGTACACAAGGAATGTACACTCTTCCTACTCAAAGCATCAGCAACAACATTGGCCTTCCCTTCATGGTAGATGATTTCCATGTCGTAGTCGCCAATCAACTCCATCCACCTCCTCTGTCTCATGTTCAACTCCTTCTGCGTGAAGATGTACTTAAGACTCTTGTGATCAGAAAATACCTTAAAGATTGCTCCATAAAGGTAATGTCTCCAAATCTTGAGAGAAAACACCACTGCACCCAACTCCAGATCATGGGTAGGGTAGTTCCCCTCATAAGGCTTCAATTGCCTAGAAGCATAGGCAATCACTTTACCATTCTGCATCAACACACATCCCAGCCCATTCTTCGAGGCATCTGTATAAACCTCAAAGTTCTCGCTCCCTTCAGGCAATGCTAAGACAGGAGCTGTGGTCAAACGCTCCTTTAATGTTTGGAACGCCGTTTCACAACTCTCATCCCAACGAAACCTGTTCTCTTTCCTCATCAACGCTGTCATCGGTCTAGCTATCTTGGAGAAATATTTCACGAACCGTCTGTAGTATCCAGCTAAACCCAAGAAACTTCTAACCTCAGCAACATTCTTTGGTGCTTCCCACTTTGTCACTACTTCAATCTTCGCCGGATCCACAGCTACTCCATCTTTAGAGATTACATGCCCCAGAAAAGCAACTTTCTCTAACCAGAACTCACACTTGGACAGCTTAGCATACAACTCATGATCTCTCAAAGTCTGCAATATGATCCTCAGATGCTCCTCATGCTCCTCCTTAGTCTTAGAGTAGACTAAGATATCATCGATAAACACCACTACAAACTGGTCCAAGAACTGTCTGAAGATTCTATTCATCAAATCCATAAAAACACCGGCGCATTAGACAACCCAAACGGCATCACCACATACTCATAATGGCCATACCTTGACGTGAAAGCTGTCTTTGGTATATCCACCTCTCTAATCTTCACCTGATGGTACCCCGACCTCAAATCAATCTTAGAAAAGACTGTTGCACCGCTCAACTGATCAAACAGCTCATCTATCCTTGGCAAAGGATACTTGTTCTTTATCGTCACACCGTTCCGCTCCCTGTAATCTATACACAGCCTCAAGCTCCCATCTTTCTTCTTCACGAAAAGAACTGGTGCTCCCCAAGGCGATACACTTGGTCTAATGTATCCCTTCTCTATCAAATCATCCAACTACTTCCTAAGCTCCTCCATCTCCTTAGGACCCATACGGTACGGTGCCTTAGAGATTGGCCCCGTCCCTGGCTTCAACTCTACGGTGAAATCTACCTCCCTCTTCGGTGGCAACCCCGGAATCTCCTCTGGAAAAACATCTGCAAACTCTCCCACCACTGGTATCTCATCAACTGTCGGGCTCTCTATCCGGTCATCTCTCACATGGCACAAGATCAGAGGACATCCCTTCCTCAGATAAGACTTCAAGGTAACAGCTGGAATCAACTTAACTTTGGGTTTGACTAGAAACCCACGGTAAGACACACTAACACCCTTTGGACCTCTTAAGGACACTTTCTTTTGATGACATTCTATCTTAGCTTTATACTTTCCTAACCAATCCATCCCAACTATCATCTTAAAACCGTTAAAAGGAAACTCTAGCAAGTCTACAGGGAAATCAACTTGCCCAACTATCAAAGATACATCTCTAAACAATCTCCCACACGATACAGACTCAACCGAAGGTATGAAAACTTGCTCACTAACAGACTCATATACTCTCAAACCCAACTGTTTTACATGACTCGAAGACACAAACGACTGAGAAGCCCCCGAATCAAACAAAACAAAGGTAGGAACACCATTAACAAGGAATGTACCGGTGATAACGTGCGCATCCTCCTCAGCTGCCTTCTTTTCCATCATGAATAACTTGCCATGGTCTTGTCCACCTCCCCGGACGGTCGATCGGGCCGATGCGGTCGGCTTAGCACTTTTTGACCCTTGATTGTTGTTGTTGTTCGTCGGTGTTTTCTGATAAGAATTACCTCCATTGCGATTGCCTCCACTCTGGTAACTCTGACTTCCCCGGTTTGGCCATGATCCAGCCGGTCTGTTGCTCGCGAAGCTCTGTGCAGGTCTCTGAAAAGATCACGGTGCACTCGTGCACTCGTGCACTCATGTCTCTTGTGGCCTAAACCACCACAACAAAGCAGGTCACTCCCCAACTATTACTCACACTTCCACGGCCACGCCCAAAGGAAGTCCCAAAGACTAAACCGGACCCGGAAGAAAATCCTTTAGACTGATTGTGGTTGCCTTTCTTGTGATTCGATTGGCCACCACCCTCGCCCTCAGACTTCCTCTTCTCACCACCTGACCTCTCCTGAGCCATCTCCACCAACCTCTCAGCTCTCCCAGCCCTCTCATAAGCTTCCTTAACATCGGTAAGGATTCCCACGGGTAACTTATCCATAATCGTGGTAGTCAACCCTCTTTCAAACCTCAATGCCAGGTTCTCCTCACTCAAACCCATATCCTCAGCATACCTAGACTTCTCATTGAACTGTCTGTAGTACTCGGCTACCGACATCTCAGCGGTCATCTTAAACTTATCAAACTCTTCCCTCATCTTCCTCCTCACATGCTCCGGTATAAACTCCTTCCTCACAGCCTTACGAAACTCCTCCCAAGGTATAGCAGGTAAGCCTTGGTTTGCATATATCTCCCTAGCACTCACTTTCACTGAATCCCACCACTTGCCTGCTGCCTCCCTCAGATAGAACGCGGCCTGTTCCACTCTCTTCTCATCAGGACAATGAACCAAGTCTAAGATGTTCTCCATCTCTCTCAGCCAACTATCAAGAAGGTTAGGTTCCCCAACCCCCTTGTATTCCTTCGGGTTAAACCTCGCAATGTAAAGGCTGATTTTTGAATGATCAACCTCCTCTTCCTTATCCTTATTCTTGTCCTCATTCACTCTCGTTAGGGTCTCAGTAAGAGCATCCTGGTGCTCTAACATCTTAACGATGTCATCCACGGTCATAAGCTCAGCTCTCGCATACAAAGCAGTTCTCTTGGGCGGCATCTTGAAACTATACATATATAAGAAAAGGGGTAGATATGAACATACGTACTAAACTTCAAAACACGAAGACGCGACCCCCAAAACCTACTCGATCGAGTTCCCAAACACACTCGATCGAGTAACGGGCTACTCGATCGAGTGCCCCACGTACTCGATCGAGTACCCAAACTTCAGACCCAAACAGACCTTCTGATCTCTTACCTACTCGATCGAGTATCTAGGCTACTCGATCGAGTGACCCCCTACTCGATCGAGTACCCCTAGTTACTCGATCGAGTGCCCCAAAACTCGATTCGGACTCAAAATCGCAAAAACCCACCCGATCGAGTCAGTCCCACTCGATCGAGTAACACTAATTCGTACGAGCTACCCGCATGTTACGTCATATGCTAACATGTTAAACTTTATAAATCACATATTATATCATAACAATCATGCTACACATCTTTTCTATATCTACGAGATCATTTCATCATGCTATTAATTGCCACGTTGTAAAACATTCAACATGTTATCATTTCATCAACAGTTTCTATATATCATCAATTTTCTTTCACCTTCTCAACTTCCAACTTTGAACATCCAACAATCAACACATTCCATCACATTTGTAAACAAGTTAACCAAACACACATACAACTCGACAAACACTTCCCCCATGTGACCGGTTCAAAGTTGTAGGGCGACCCCTGCGACTTTAGGACGTCTCCCAAGCCTTTGCACTAGCTCCTACAACTTTTACCCCGGGTTCATTTTAATTGACTCCCTATGTTCATTAAGTTCATTGGTTACAGGTTTCAGGATCGTCTCTCTGATACCATTTGTAACACCCCCATACTCCAAGTGCCTTACCAGGACCACTCAGGTATGAAGACGTTACCATCTCGGTTACCCGAGGCAATGATAATCAAACAACAATAAAGAAACGACGTTTATTATAAATAGTTTAACGAATAGTTACAATCCATGAAACCAACTAAAAGTGCGATACATTATTCTCAAATGACTGTTCTAACTGAAATGTAAATAAACTAAGGCTACAAATGGAAGACTCATATCATCATGTCGTGGCATCCCGCCTATCCCAAGATTACTCATCTCAATACTGCTCAATATCGCTCACCATCCCCGAATGGATCACCGCAGTTTACAAAACAACACGGGGTCGATACTAATCACACAATCAACATAGATAACAATAATAAGATAAACAGACAGATGAACTGTCACACACACACACACACCACCAACCAATTCTCATCATCTCAATCGACCGTCCTTTGGACCCATTACGCGATGGGGGACCGCAGCCGTTCCCACCTAAGCCCCGCTCATCATACCGAGCGATAACCCCGTCCATTAATGTGCACATCCCCTTCCGTGGCGGGTTCCACGAAGGGCGAAACTAGGGCGTGAAGTCACTCCCGCAAGTGACCCCACTCACCCGAGAACGCATCTCGAGAACCATCAACAACAATCACAACCACAAACACAATATAATCATCATATCAAACAACCAAATACAAGACATCACCAATATCCCATTATGGGACTAATGCGAGTAGGAAATCCCTGGAAAGCACAACTGTGATCGGGACGGTATCAACAATTTGAGTCAAAAAGCCTCTTCTACGAACCCTCCTTCTATCATATAACACATAGAGGCTACACATCACATACTACACACAAAACCCCAATCTCTAAATTAGGGTTTAACCAAACTTAACAAAACATTATAAAAATTATATTAAAAGCTTACCCTCGACGCAAGGAACTCAACGATACGAATAACGACAAGAACCGACCGTCTGAACTCCGGGAATTGCTAAGAATGCGATTAGGAAGATGAACTGGTTGCTTTCTCTCTTAAACAGGGTTTTAGGTTTTGTAAAAGTGATTTAAAACAATGACGACTATGTTTAAATACCTTAATCGCATAATTAACAAAACCCGAGAAAACTCCCCGTAAAACCGGACACTCGATCGAGTACCCAAGGTACTCGATCGAGTACCCCCTTACTCGATCGAGTACCCCAGCTACTCGATCGAGTACCCAACAGGTCAGAAACTATTTTATTTCGCAACTTACCCTTACTCGACAGAGTAAGGGCTACTCGATAGAGTACCCCAAGACTTATAAATACGGAGTATTACACATATACTCAAAGAAATTCTTGGTCCTTTCAAGGACACCCAATTTGGTCAAGGCATCTTGGCAAATAAACTTGGTGGGTAAAATCGATTTCTTAGCAAGAGACACAAAAATTTTCCTATGAGAATCGGATGTGAAAGTTACCTCCGGATATTTTTCTAGTTGCTCAATAAGCGGGATAGAAGTAGTAGCTTCCACCATAGGAATAGGAGTTTCTTGAGTTTTCATTCTTGCTTGTTGAACCACCAAAGCCTTTGAAGCTTAAAGTGCTTGTTGCGTTTTGGAAAGGTTTGATTTTGTAGGTGCCTTGCTTCCACCTTTGGTCCTAGCCATTGTTCTTCTCCTTGTATGTATCAACAACCAATGATTTGCTTGAATTCTTCTAGTATCCTCAAGCTTCAATGAATCCCAAATCGATATCGGATTTTCGAAATTTGCCTTTAACCCTAGAAAATCGATTCAATTATTGAGGATTTGGATGTTTGAATGGCTTTTTGTTGATAAAGGAGTGATTTGTTTGAGTTTTGAGGAGGTTTGGAATTGATTTGGGTGAATTTGGTTGAGGAAATTGATTTTTGTTGATGGAGGGATTGAGGGATTGAGGGTTTTGAGGGTTTTGAATGTGTGTTTATGTTTTGAATGAAGGAAATGAAATGGGGAAAGGGGGTTTTAATCCCGTTTTTTTGAATTGTAGCAGAGGGAGACGAGCGTCTGTAGCACGGAACACTCGGATTGTTGCCCAGTCAGCTTTATAAAATGTAACCCGTGCTGAGACGAGCATCTTCGGCAGGAGACGAGCGTATTTTGCTTTGAGCCGAGCGGATTCTTTTGAGGATGCTCGGATTCAAGTTCAGGGTGAAATCCCAGATTCTGATACAACCAAGACGAGCGGATATTTACTGAGGCGAGCGTCTTTTGGCTGAGACGAGCGGATTCCTGAGGAGACGCCCGGATTCATACCCGGTGCAAATTTTTCCTTTTCAGCTCTGCCAGGACGAGTGGATTCTAGTCAAGACGCTCGGATTTTCATCCAAAACGAGTGGCTTCTTCTTGAGACGCTTGGATTGCTCCTGTACCTCACGGGTTCAGTTCCACCTGTGGGTATTTTCATAACCCAAGTCATTCCGTCTTCGTTCCTTTGCTCTTCATTGTGGGGGTACTACGAAGGCTTGGATAGCCTAGGCAATTGCTATGCCCGCACTAATCAAAACACTACACATCAAGAAACTTTTAAGTCCCTCCCTCACTTTCTCTCAAAATGATAATCTTGATCAAAGTAAAATGGTAAATCCAAAAATTGACAAAATGCAATAAGTAAAATGCAAGTTAAGGGGTTAGAATATTTACAAATGGTGGTTTAGGGAGGACTCCACCAAACTCTCATTCATGTATGAGATGTCAAGGAGGCATAGCCAAGGTGTTGTTGATGTTGCTCAACACCTTGAAGAAGAAGTCGAAGGCTTGTTCATTGTCATTATAAAGATCTTCAATAGACCTTTGCATATGTTGTTCTTTATTGTGGTGACTTGAGTTAATATGGTCACCAAAGCCTTGGTCTTGGGTCATAACATTACCGATATAAGGATTGAATAACCCTTCAAACTCATCATCCCATAGACGACATCTTCATTAGTTTGCTTCCTAATAGTAGCATGAGTTGATGAGAACAACTCCCCTTCCTTCTTGTCATTATGGCCAATGAGGCCTTCTTATGCTCTTGTCATGAGTGGTGGTGAGCTATTCGAGCTCTCATTCTTGTTGAAACTTTCTTTCTCTTTGGATGGAGCATCTTGGAGATTATCCACTTTCTTCGCCCATATGGGTGGTGATTCTTTGCCCATGGTTTGTCCTTTGTATTGAGATGCCAACTTCTTCCTATCACTTTCTTGGCTATAATGATCAATCATGAAACATGGCTCAAGTAAGCGGGGAGCTCTCATTGCCTTGTCAAGGTTAAAAGTGATTGTTTCATCTCCCACTTCAAGTGTGAGCTCTCCATGTTTCACATCAATTACCGCTCCCACGGTGTGTAAGAATGATCTTCCTAAAATGATAGGAATGTTGGAGTCTTCCTCCATGTCAACAATACCAAAGTCCACCGGGATGAAGAACTTGACAATTCTTACCGGCACATCCTCCCACACCCCTAAAGGTGTCTTCGTTGACCAATCCGCCATTTTAAGTGTGATATTAGTGTACTTAGTTCTCCCATTCCTAGCCTTTTGCATACCGAGTATGGCATGACACTCACACTTGCCCCAAGGTCACATAGAGCTTTGTTGATTGTAGTGTCGCCAATAGTGCATGGAATAGAGAAACTTCCCGGATCCTTGAGTTTTGAAGGTGAACTTCCTTATAGGATGGCACTACTCACCTTAGTGAACGTAATAGTCTCTAGCTTCCGGATGGATTTCTTCTTTGTAAGAACATCTTTCATGTATTTCTCATAGAACGGAACATGGTTAATCAATTCGGTGAATGGGATTGAGACTTCCAAGTTCTTCACAATCTCCATGAACTTTCCAAGTTGTTCATCGAACTTAGGCTTAGCTTGACGACTTGGAAATGGAAGTCTAATCACAATAGGCTCTTTCTCCTCAGCCTTCTCTTCATTCTTCTTGTTTGAAACTTCTTTAATGGTGGTGGGTTCTTCTTCTTTCTTAGAGTTTTCAACTCTTTCCTTGTCACTAGCATTCACAACATCTTCATCAATGGGCCTCTTCGGGCCTTCATACCTTGTACCACTCCTCAAATGGATGGCACTCACCGACTTATGTCTTGTGAGATTACCTTGAGGTGGTATTTGCCCCTTTTGTCTTTGAGAACTAGCAGATGCTAATTGAGACATTTGGGTTTCCAACATCTTTGTGTGAGCTAGTATGTTGTTGATGGTGATGTCTTTTGCTTGGCTATCCTTTTGCATTTGAGTGAAAAACTCTTGTTGGTTCTTTTTCATTTGGAGGGCCGCTCTTTTAACATCAAAACCTTGGTCATTTGTTTGATTGTATGGAGGTTGATTTTGATAACTTTGGTTTTGATTGTAAAAGGGTCTTTGAGCTTGGTTTCTCATTGGAGGTGGGGTGTATGCTTGAGGGTTTTGAACATTTTGACTTTGGTATGAAAGATTTGGGTAGAATTTGGTATTCTCATTGTAATAGTTGGAATAAGGGGTGCCACTTTTGTATGCTTGGAAAGCATTCACTTGTTCCCCTACATTCACTTTGGTCATGTCCCAAAGTTCCACAACTCTCACATAATCCACTTGGAATTGATGATGATGCCACCATAGTATTAACATGTTGCTTGGGTGATTTGGAGGCCTCTTCAAGTTTAGCCATGGCCTTCTCAAACTTCAAATTAATGGTATCAATATGAGCACTAAGTTGAGCACCCAATTGAGTAATGGAATCCACCTCATGCTTTCTTCCTCTAGTAGCCTTCCGAGGTCTACTATATTGTGAGTTATGGACCGCCATTTCTTCAATTTTGTTCCATGTTTGATTGTCATCGACTTTCGTGAATATACCATTTGATCCCATATTGAGAATGTTTCGGGAGTCTTCATATAGACCGTTCCAAAATTGTTATACAAAGAACCACTCGCTAAGTCCATGGTGTGGACAAGATCGACAAGTGTCCTTGAATCTCCCCCATGCTTCATACAAAGATTCCTCATCCCTTTGTTTGAACCCGGTGATTTGGGCTTTAAACATGTTAGTCTTCTCCGGAGGATAGAATTTCTTGTAGAAAGCGAGTGCCAATTTCTTCCAAGAATCAATACCAAGAGTAGCCTTATCTAGGCTCTTCAACCATTTTTTCACGGTACCAATCAAAGAAAAAGGAAATAAGACCCATCGAATTTGGTCTTGAGTAACTCCGCTTTGAGAAATTGCATCACAATAGTCACAAAAAGTCTCCATATGAGAATTAGGGTCTTCACTAGGCATCCCTCCAAATTGACTTCTCTCAACTAATTGTATAAATGTGGATTTGGCAATAAAATTACCGGTTAAATGTTGTGGTGTAGGAGTACCATTTGGTAGGTTCTCCTCGGTTGGTACGGAATGTGATGAAAATTTAGGCATTGTGGGTTGATTTTGTGGTGGGTTTTGTATTGGGTTATCCTCTCCTTCTCTTGCAAAAGGGTTGATGAAGTCAATGTTATTTGGTTGAATGTCCACAATCTCACCAATACCTCTCAAAGTATTCCTAGCAAGTCTTCTATTGTTGGTCAAAGTTCTTTCGATTTCAAGATCAATGGGTAACAAGTTACCTTGTGATCTCCTAGACGTAAAATATCAAACAACTTGAAAACAATTAGAACAACCTTGAGGAGATTGACTTTCCCAAGGTAAATAAAGAAACAACTAAAAACAATTAAAGAAAATCAGATCAAGTTAACACCGTCCCCGGCAACGGCGCCATTTTTGGTGTAGTAGGTTTTTAAACTCGTCGTCAAAAGTTACCTAACCAAAACAATATTTATAACTTCACCAACTACTCTTAGTAGAGAGGCAAGTAAAGGTCGGATCCCAAGGGACGGGTATTGATGTAGGATTTTCAATTGTAAATGGTCGTGTCCTAGGGTGTCATAATTTAGGGTTGAGATAGGAGATCAATTAAAACTAATCAACAATAAAAACAAAACAAGTTAGATACAATGAAGGTGTAAACAATTGATTAAAAGCACTAGGGTATCATGAGTTCATAGGGGAATGCATGGGAGTTTATCATACAAACATGTTCTCAAATTATAAGCAAGCAATTATTATTGTGATGGGATCGAGTTAGTGTATATCCTACAATCCCTAAGAAGGTTTGGGTCCCGGAGCCGAATCGATTAGATTGTACAACACCTACAAGTCGACTTAATCCTTCCTATTTTAACTATATGCATGGTTTAATGAGGCTCGAGTTGGTTTATGTCTTCCAAGCCTTATTGAAAAGATAAGTGATGGGTAAAAAATGCAAGGATTCATAGGCCCGCATTTCATCAAACATAACATGTGCATAAGTTGAAATCAGTACAAGCAAGCAAATAAATTATGTGAACATATTAGATTAAGCATGAATCATTCCCCATGTTGGTTTCCCCTAATTACCCATTAACCCTAGCTAAGGAAACTACTCACTCATGATCAAGTTTAACATGCTAACAAGGCTGTCAATCACATTAACAAGGCAAAACATGATGAATGAATGAAATTGATTAACAATAATTAAAAGAGGATTTAGAGAATTATACCTATGGAGACTCCAAAATAATAATGCAAAGAATAATATAAGTACTTGATGATTGATGGAAGGTTGCCAATCTCCCAATAAACCCAAATGATCTTCTAATTACCCAAAATAAATGATGAACAATAGAGAAATTAAGGAAAGATTAAGTATTGAGATTTGTATTAAGACTAGATTAAGAGTTGATTACAAGATTAAGGAATGATTACTAATTGATTACAACTTGATTACTAGATGATTAAGAGAGCATGCTAATCTAAATAGTACAATGGGGTATTTATACTAAAGATTAGGTACAAGGATTAGGGTTACTAAGGGCTTAAATGACTATTAAGTCCTTAAAAAAAGTTGAGGAAATGCTCCTCTCGAAGGAAATGAGCATCTCCGTTTTGCTAGTCTTGCCATGATCCGAGCGACTTGAAAACAGGCACGGGCTCTCTAGGGTACGATCCGAGCGGATTCTCAAGGGAGACGCTCGGATCTTCTTACTTCAGGACGAGCGTCTTGGTCACGGGACGCTCGGATGGTGGTGGGGAGACGCTCGGATCCTCTGTGATCCGCTCGGATCCCTTGGCAGGCAACTTTTCTTCTTTTATTCCTTCATAATCCGCGAGGATCAATCCGGGGATGCAAGGATCCTTTCGTTATTGCCCGTTTCACTTTATTATCTACATAGGCCTTCTAGTGTCGTCTTCTCTTTGATGCTTGGTCGTTAGATGCGATCAATTTAGCTCCATTTTGTCATGTAAATGCAAGGTTTGCACTTCTCTCCTACCAAGGAAACAAAACCTGAAAGAATATGCAAAATGGGAAACTAAAGATAGTAAATGACCCAATTATGCACTATAAAGGATAGGAACGAGGCTAATTCGGGGACTAAATGTGCTCAAATATGAGTCACATCACATATATTTAAATAAATTAATATTTTCTTAAAATCGAATTGTTAGTTAATTTTTCATACTTTCTCTGTTGTTCGTACTATTACTTTCATTACATGTTTTGTGACTACTATAGTACTACTAATTTCACTTCTTCCGTCGTCATAATTTTTTCTTTCACTATCCGGCATTTATTATTGTTAATTTCACTACTCTCATTACTGCTAGTACGTCTTTCACTACTCTGGTTGCTATTATTGTTGCTTTTTCTACTCACACGGGAGGTTACTATCATATCACAATAGTTGATTAACTAATTATATTAGAGTTATATATTTAAATAAATCTTAAATATTAGATTAAAATATTATTTAAGAGCAATCATTATTATTTACTTATTAAATTACAAATCTAATGATTATGGAATATTATATTTTTTGGAAATCTAGATTAATTTATTTACCTTTTAATAGTTTCCAAAATATATATATATATATTAATATTATATTTGTGTATGTTAAATAATTAACATCTTTATATTTATACTTCAACCAAAACAATATAATATTTACATTGAAGTTCCTTGGTCGGGTCCATCACACAGTGCTATAATTAAAAATTATATAGTAAAATTAATTTATATAGATTTATTTAATTACATTGAAGTCTATTAATTTCTGCAATTAATATATAGTATTGATTAGTCCGTACTCTGTAAGACCTAGGCCTCTATGAATCATCCACTCTCTTACTAATTGCTGTTTCTGATGGTCAAGTCACTCTCAGATGAATGGGCTGGTCGGTTTCTTTTGCGAGTGAATTTATGTTTTGGGAGTGTTAGAATATAAATCGATCATTAAACTCAAATCATTAATTTAAATTTTTGGTTAAAATGGTTTTTTATATTAGAATCAGTGTGATCGAAAGATCATTTGTCTTGTTTTACTTATTTTTACTCAGGTTCCATTCACAACTCTAAATTTTTAATAATTTTTTAAGTTTTAACCATTCATCTATTTTGTATATTTGGATAATGTTAATTTTCGTATATATTATTGCAGGATCATTAATAACAACGATAATTAATAACAAGACGATTAAATTAGGAAAAAAAGAAGATGATTAAAAAAGCCTTTAAATGGCCATAACTCTGTGTTCAAGTGTCCAATTAAGACAATTTTGTTTTCAAACCGCTTATCTCGACGAGACGAACGCAATAAACATTTTGTCTTTTGGTAAATGATAAATTTATAGAATCCACATCAACTGGCGTGGGCCAAATTATACGAACCGACCTTCATTGGTTTGTGTTTTCCATCCGACAAGCACAAGCAAGTTCGTGAAAACTACACGAACTGCCCATTTTCAATTATTTTTTTCAGTTGTGTTCGTCTCGTCGAAATAACCGGTTTGAAAAAAATTTCACCAATTGGACACTCGAGCGAAAAGGTATAACCCTTCAATGTTTTTTCGTCCTTGATCGTCATTTTTTGTTTCTAACTTGAATCGTTATTATTGATTGTCATTATTGTTATTAATCATCATTTAATAATAGGGTTATTCTTAATAATATATATAAGAATTCGGTAATTCAAAGTTTTTTTTCGTTAATTCGTCGTTAACTAATATATTAATTCATTGCTTACGCAGCTTCTTTAAGTGTTATTTTTTCATTAAGTCGTCTCTAATGAACCGAGTGTGGGGAGTAATAAAGGAAAGTTTGAGAAAAGAGCAAAATAGTAGTAAATTGTTAGGGGCATCATAAGTAAAATATGGGCGTAATTTAGAAAATTAGTTCTTTTGAATGGTGGATTATTCATAGAAAAAACTGACAATTACGTTTCAATCATTCGTTTATCTTTTATTTCTATTTTTCTTTGTGATGATTTAATCAAATTTAAATAAATGATTAACACTTGCAATAGTATTATATTGCCTTCTATTCTCTCCGTCTAGGTCAATTGTTGTCCTTTGATTTTGGCACAAAGACCAAGGAAAGAGGTGGGTGTGAATTACTAAATGACAAGTGAAATAAATTGAGTGTGAATGATCAAATTGCTTATTAAATTTATTCTAAAAATAAAAACGACAAACAATATATTAAAACACTCAAAAAATAAAACAGAACAACAAATAACCAGGAGAAGGGAGAACATATACAAAGATAAGGCCATATAATGTTCAACCTAATTCCAACTAATATTCCAAAATGAATCATATCAAACCTATCTTATAATTACAATAAGAAAATTAACATTACAAAAAGTGAAACGTATCTTTTATCTACCTCCACTCTTTTGTTAAAAGGGGTGAAAGATGTTTATCAAAAGACCAATCAAGTGGACAAAAAGGAGATAGATGAATAAATGGCAGATTTATTAAGGATACAATGAGATCCATGCATATCCTTCTCAAAAGCACAAATACCTATATGTTCCTCCCCTCTTGTCCCTATTTCTTCAACATATGGCGTGAAAGTTAGTTACAGTTTAAGTACATTAGGGCTCTGTTCTTTTGGACTTAAAGTTGCTGAACTTAACTTAATTTTTCTGAACTTAACTTAATTTTGCTGAACTTAACTTATTTTTTGCTGAACTTTTCTGAACTTAATTTTTCTGAACTTAATTTTGCTGAACTTTTCTGAACTTAATTTTGTTGAACTTAATTTTGCTGAATTTTGCTGAACTTTGCTGAACTTAACTTATAATAGCTTAACTTTTCTAAATTAAAATAATCTTACTTAACTTAAATTAACTTAATTTAATTTCACTTAATAATACTACTACTACTACTACTACTGCTGTTGCTGCTGCTGCTGCTGCTGCTACTACTACTACTACTACTACTAATAATAATAATAATAATAATTCCCTTCAATAATAATAATAATATTATTTAATAATAATAATAATATTTAATAATAATAATAATAATAATAATAATAATAATAATAATAACACAAATAAAGGTTATAAAATACTTTATTTATATAAGTTAATATTTTCGTACACATTACCTAATACATACAAATAAAAAGTAAATCACATTACTTTTTTTTTCTTTCTAATCATCTAGTTCCATATTATCATCTTCCTCGTCACTTTCTTCATCTTCATTTGAGCTCACCCCGTCAAATCCATTGCCTCGCCAAATGTTCTTGACTATGTTATTTCGCACCTTGTACATAGCTTTTTTCCGCTTCTTATCAAACATGCCTAAATCTTTTGTCCCTAGAACGTTCTCATGTTGTATAACCGGTATCCCATGAGTGTGCATCCGTATAAAATTATGAAGTGTGAAATTAGAAACAATAAGGGATATTTGATACTTAGGTGACATTTGAGGCATAACTTTTAACACCTTCCATCTTTTTTTCAATTGACCAAATGCCATTTCAACTTTCATTCTCAATGACGAATGTCGGTAATTAAAATGCTCTAACATACCTTCGGGGGATAGGTAAGAATTCAGCTTTAAATAAATGTTTTTTTTTTGAAAAAATTATATAGAATAATAATTAATCTCGGATTGTTTATACAACCGATTTGAACGAAAATTTTATCTATTTTTTAAAACTCGTCAATATTATGAAACTTATTATTCTGCTTAACTTTTCTGAACTTAATTTTGCTGAACTTTTCTGAACTTAATTTTGCTGAACTTTAACTTAACTTAATTTTGCTGAACTTTTCTGAACTTAACTTAATTTTGCTGAACTTAACTTATAGAGAGTGACTTTAAGTCCAAAACAACAGGGCCTAATCTAAACTAAACCCTATCACCTCAGCCTACACAATAGCATTCGATGTATTATCTTTTTTTTTGTTTTTTTTATGAGGAAAGAAAACCGAGTTAATCAATGACTAATTCATACCATCCTTTCGGATGAGAGTGGAAAGAAAATCAAATATTTTCTATTACCAAGAAGTGTGGGGTAATATCCGTATAATACCCTTTAATTATAGGATTATAACGTAAATTTTATATGCAATTTATAGTCATAAACGAAAAACACAATGAAACGATAAAGATTAAGTAATAACCTCCGGTCCTAGTGCAATTCGGCAATGAGAGATCAAAGTAGATCTCCTCCTAAACGATGCACCCAAGATTGTCCGAGAAATGCCCTTGTGCTAGAAGGAATCCTCTAATTGCCTTGCAATATTGAGAGGATTGTTTTGTGAGGTTTTGTTGGATGAGAGATCCGAGTTTTGAGAGGCAATTTTTCTCAAAACCCTAAAAATGTTTTGCAAATAAAATTAGGTTACAAGTGAGGAGAGAGCTCTCCTTTTGTCTCCTCTCATTCGGCCAAAACCGTGTGGACTAGGAGGAAATGGGCTTCCATTTTCTCCTTATTTTTAACTCGTGGTCCGAGGCTAAAATGTATACAACGCGGTGTTTATTATAGACTGTCATCGGTTATCGGATATTAAATTATCAACTAATAACACGGATTAGTTGAATTATTAATACATGTCCGACAAAGACAATATTGTATAATTATATTCAATATACATTTAATTAAATATAAAACGCTTATATTCAATCTTACGAATTAACCGCTTAATTCGTCTTAGCCATTATTATTTAATCCGTATTAAATAAAATATCTCAACATCACATTTTGACTAATTATTAGTCAAATAACTCAGACTAACTGGTTAGTCAAATTTGGCATCTACATGACTGTATTTTCATACCGTCACATCTCTCAAACGTATCCTATAGGTGTGACTTTTAGGGACCAGTTGATCACCGCCATCTGTATGACAATAACGTCAAACTTATCTAGCAAGCCAACCGTTATTGATAAACGTGGACCAACTGATTATGATACAAAAGTATACCCTTTGATCCTTTTAGAGATTTATAAGTCCTTGCACTAATTGTAAAGGACACCAGCCCCAACAAGCTCCCACTTGTCCGTACAAGTGTATGTGCAATGACGTTATCCGCACTAAGCTGGAGGACACGGCTCAACAAACTCCCACTTGTCCGTACAAGTGTATGTGCGATAACCGATTCTCATATTCATTTAAAATTTCTCCCACTCAATGTAAAACAATTTGCGGATCCGGATCCACAAAGGTCGTATTTTACAATCGATCTGTATCTAGAGTGGTTTCCCCGACTAGAGAGTAACTTAAGTGATAAAACGAATCCGTATCCGAGCATGGCCATGCATTTCGATCCATGACTCCTCGAGTGGCCCGAGAAATATCGAGTACACGATAAAGGCTGAATATTTCCTTCAACTCGAACTCCTTCCGATCTAAGCACAACATGAAATGACCCAGAAAAAATCTACTTGCCCCCCTGTTACGGATGACCATGAGAAAGAAACCAAAGTCACCCAAAATCTGCCTTAGTCTCAAGAGACAGTCGATAGTCAAAAGAATCGACTCTTAGGATCACCATGGAAGTCCTATCCACGACCGGGCACCGAATGTTATAAAACATTTAGGACTCCACGTCGATGTCACAATTGTGTCCTACGAAATATCCGTATAAATCGCCTCTGTGATTGGTCAGTCAACCGGTTGACTTATGGCTCGTTGAACCCACCATCAACCAACGTCACAAAATAATTGCCGAGTTATCAGCTCATGTGGGCAATTAAGGACTGAAAAAAAAAAAATATAATGTTCGTTCAGTTCACTTTGTGGTGTTCAAAAATTGTCGTACAATTCCACATGAAAAAAACAAAATATATAAATATCAAAACGATGATGTCGTATAGAGTACAAAAGGGAATGAATCTAATCCATAAAAGAGTACTACAACTTAGGAACACGTTTAATTCCCATGGAATTAACGTGCCCTTCATGCTTATCTTGTCGTAATGCTTTAGTGAGAGGATCTGCTATGTTATCATCTGTAGCAATCTTTTCTATCACTACTTCCTTTTGCTCCACGTAATCTCGGATTAGATGAGCTTTCCGTTGTACATGTCTAGACTTGTTGCTAGACTTTGTCTCCTTAGCTTGGAAGATGGCACCACTATTGTCGCAATAGATGGTGATCGGGTCATTCGAACTAGGCACTACAGATAGCCCATGTAAGAATTGACGCATCCATATCGCTTCCTTTGTAGCTTCAGACGCGGCATAGTACTCGGACTCGGTCGTAGAATCTCTTGTAATGTGATTTGTTTGGAACTCTTCCGGTGATCGCAGCGCCATTAAGAGTAAAAACGAATCCGACCGAGATTTCGAGTCATCACGATCCGTTTGGAAGCTAGCATCTGCGTAACTTAGGTTGGGCATAGCTTTTGAGGGCCTCCATAAGTCAATGCCCAATCTTTAGTCCTCCGTAGGTACTTAAGAATGTTCTTGACGAGTCAGCCAATGTGGTTCACCTGGATCTTTGTTGGAATCGACTTGTCATACTCAATGCATATGCCACGTCCGGACGTGTGCATATCATGGCATACATGATTGATCCTATAGCCGAAGCATAGGGAATCCGTGCCATGCGCTCTTTCTCTTCCGGTGTCTCGGTGCCGAGACTTGCTCAAATGCACCCCCTGGAGCCATAGGAAGGAACCCCTTCTTGGAGTTAGTCATCTTTGAATCTCTCTAGGACTTTGTCTATGTAAGACTCTGGTGAGAGATAGCATCCGTCGTGATCTATCTCGATAGATACGGATGCCTAGAATTCTTTGTGCCTCTCCCAGATCTTTCATCTGGAAATGGTTTTTCAACCATACTTTCACCGAAGTTAAGAGAGGTATGTCATTCCCAATCAGGAGTATGTCGTCAACATACAATATTAGGAAGACAATCTTGCTCCCACTCGACTTGATATATAGACATGGTTCCTCGACCGATCGAGTAAGTCCATTTTCTTTTATCACTTGGTCGAAGCGATGATTCCAACTCCTTGATGCTTGCTTAAGTCCATAAATGGAACGCTTAAGCTTGCACACTTTCTTAGGATGTTCGGATCGATGAAACCTTCGGGTTGTACCATGTACAACTCTTCCTCCAAAAAGCCGTTTAAGAAGGCGGTTTTCACATCCATTTGCCAAATTTCATAGTCATGAAAAGCGGCGATCGCTAAGATAATCCGAATGGAACGCAGCATGACTACGGGTGCAAAAATTTCATCGTAGTGCAAACCTGGCACTTGGGTGAAACCTTTAGCAACTAGTCGTGCTTTATAGATATCTTGTTGACCTTCCACTGAATGCTTTATCTTGTAAAGCCATTTGCATTGAAGGGGACGAACCTTAGCGAGTAAGTCAACAAGATCCCATACGTTGTTCTCATACATAGAGTCCATCTCGGATTGCATGGCCTCAAGCCATAGCTTTGAGTCGAAACTAGTCATGGCACCTTTATAGGTTGCGGGTTCACTACTCGTTAAGAGTAGAACGTCATCTATGTCATGTTCCTCGACCATACCAATGTATCATGCGGAGGAATAGAGACTCTTCCCGACCTCCTAGGTTCCTCGGGAATATTCACCGCAGCCGGGATTGAAGGAATTGGTTCCTCCAATGGTTGCTCGGTATTTGGTTCTCGGAATCTCCGACGGGTCGAAGGTTCTATCACTCTTTGCATTCTCGAGAAATTCCTTCTCTAAGAAAGTCGCACTAGCCGCAACAAAAACACGTTGTTCGGTTGGCGAATAGAAGTAATGACCAAGTGTTCCTTTAGGATAACCTATAAAGTATGTCTTGACCGATCGCGGGCCGAGCTTATCCTCGTGTCTCCACTTGACATAAGCCTCGCAGCCCTAAACCCGTATAAAGGACAAGTTAGGGACAGTTCCCTTCCATAGTTCATATGGAGTCTTGTCAACAGCTTTAGACGGACTTCGGTTAAGTATTAGAGCGGTGACGAGAAGAGCATAACCCCACAATGAGTCGGGCAACACGGTGTGACTCATCATGGATCGAACCATATCAAGTAGTGTTCGATTTCTCCGTTCGGACACACCATTCAATTGAGGTGTTCCAGGTGGAGTTAAGCGTAGGGCAATCCCACGAGTCCTTTAGGTGTTGATCAAACTCGTGAGAAAGATACTCGCCACCACGATCCGAACGTAGTGTTTTAATCTTTCTACCCAATAGGTTCGTACCCTATTCGGTATTCTTTGAATTTCTCAAAGGATTCACTTTTGTGCTTCATTAAGTAGACATAGCCATATCTACTTAAATCGTCCGTGAAAGTGATGAAATACCTATAGCCTTCTCGTGCGGTGATTGACATAGGACCACATACATCCGTGTGTATGAGTCCTAATAGGTCAGCAGCGCGCATTCCAACACCTTTGAAGGAAATCCGAGTCATCTTACCGATGAGACATGATTCACACGTGCCAATTGATTGAAAATCAAAAGGCCGAGATAGCTCCATTTTTAATAAGCTGTTTAACGCGTTTCTCATTAATGTGTCCCATACGGCAGTGCCATAGATACGTTTGATCTTTGTCACCAACCTTTAACTTTTTATTCATTACGTGTAATATTTCGGTCGTCTGATCTAAAACATAAATTCCGTTCATGGAGACTGCCTTGCCATAAATCATATCGTGTAAAGAGAAAATGCAAGTATTATTCTCTATTACAAATGAAAAACCAAGTTTGTCAAGTGCGAAACCGAAATAATGTTTTTCGAAAGACTGGGTACATAATAGCGATTATATAAAAATAACTCAAATCCGCTAGGAAGCTGGATCACATATGTTCCCCTTGAGACGGCAGCCACTCGTGCTCCATTCCCAACACGCAGGTCCACCTCACCCTTTACGAGGGGTTCGATGTTTCGGAGCCCCTGCACATGATTACACAGATGAGAACCACAACCAGTATCAAGTACCCAAGTTCCGTAACTTGCGTGGTTAATCTCAATCATATGAATAAAAGTAGAAGAGAGAGAAGACATACCAACAGGTTTAACACGACCTGCCTTTAAGTCCTCATGATAAACAGGACATGTACGCCTCCAATGCCCAGTCTTATGGCAATGATGGCATTCCATGTTTTCATTCTTGCTCTTTGTCGCGCCAGATGAGGTGCTCGACTCACCAGGCCCACTCTTACCTGAACCCGACTTCTTGAACTTCGGTTTACCTCTCGCTAGGTTTGCACGAGCTTTGCCCTTACCTTTCCCCTTGTTTGTCACAACGAGAACATCCTGTTTCAAGCTCCCACTGAACTTCATGTCCTTCTCGGTCTGTACGAGAAGGGAGTGCAGCTCATGGGGACTTTTATTCAAATCATTCATATAGTAATTCGCTCTAAATTGCGAAAAACCATCGTGGAGTGAGTGAAGCATGCGGTCGATCACAATGTTCTCGCTGATCTTACAATCAAAGGTCTCCAGCTTCTCGACATTCTCAATCATGCTGAGAATGTGTGGGCTAACTGGTTGGCCCTTCTGGAGTCTCGCATCAAAGAAGCGAGTGGTATGCTCATAGGTCACGATTCTCGGTGCTTTCGAGAATTCCTTGGTGAGCGTGGTGAAAATCTTGTTCGCACCATGGGCTATGAAGCGTTTCTGCAAATTGGGTTCCATTGCAAAAATGAGTACGTTTTTAATCGCACCCGCTTCCATACAGAAATCGTTAAACTTGGTGATTTCAGAGCGGCTCTAGCCGTGGGACTGGGTTTGCGGGATGGGCTCTAATAGATATTTGAGCTTCCGTCGCGGCGGCAAGCATTCCGTAATGCCGCCTCCCGGTCCGCGAAGTTTGATCCATCATTCTTGGTCGAGTAGCGATTCATCCGATTCATGAAGATCCGGCCGGGACTCACGGTCCAATGTGGCACTTGGCATTGGGTTATCGGTAGAACAGACCATTTGTTATAGCGAGTTTAAAAGTTCGTGATCTACTATTTGAAAAAGAAAGGAAAACAAGAACGAAATAAGCAACTCATCGAGGTGATTTAAGTCTATTTTAAAAATTCATTTTAACGTGTAGACTCTCGCACTTGCATAATTGATCTCCCTCAAGAATGATACAAGTGATCCCAAGACTCAATTTCTGTAAATTGATAAGCCAACTGTTTAGCTAATTCTTCCGTAAGAACTCTTGGTCGATAGATTTCCGTAAATCCTATCTATAGTCCACCATAGTCACAGGATCGTACGAGTGACCATAGTGTTGAGATAAAATAGGTCAATCGGTTCCAACTTACCCGACGTAGAAGGGGTCGTATTATGCCTACCGACGAAGAAGGGACTCATTGGAGTTTGACCTATAAAGACCGTTCTCAATTTTTGTTTATACGAGGAAGATCCCATCAACTAAATTATAATTCATATTAAGTGAACGAATAACTAGCGTCTGCGTGAATGAATTAATTTGGGTGATGGCTTAAAAATCGTGTGACATGAGAATGTCAAAGAAAACTAACTCGTGACCTCTATATGTGTCAGTTTTCATGCAATAATTAGGTGGTTTGGTTTTTAGGCGGAATATGATGCATATTATCGTTACGAAAAATAAATAAAAGAATGCAATACGTAAATAAAAATTCCTAGTGTGGCCTATCCTAATAAAAAAAGAACATAAAACAACTTTGGAATCCACCATTGGACCCGAGAAGCTTGTCTTGATGTTCCATCTTGATCCATGTAGCGGGAGTGAGCATCCGGTCTCCATCTTTGGTCTTCTCAAAAATTACAATTTAAAATTTACAAATATAAACCTATTTACATTCTAAATAAAAACTGTAATTAAAAGAAATAAAAATGGAGATACGAGATCTCAAAATACAACCAAGACCGTGTTCCATCATTACGGTAACACGTTCTACTAAGGCCACACTAAGTTACAACCGTTTGCAAAAATAAATAAATACGTAATTAAAAGCATTCAAATTAAACAAGAACGATAAATAAAATGCATCAACTAAATTTAAATTTATTCGTGACATAATTCCGTAATTATGTTAAATTTATCCAAACCACCAAAGATAATTAAAATTATATGACAAAACCGCTTTAGTCAAGTTAATTTTAATCCGAGATAATCCGTTACTATAAATCGTTTTAAAGTAACTTAATATTACGTGGGTGAACCGTTTCACTATCAAGCGAGAGCATAAATCCGTTTTATGCAATAATGGCCGAAAAAAAAAAAACAAATAATTTTTTTTTTTTTCTTTCTCACTGCTGGACGTGAACAGTGAACAGTACCACGAATTTTTTTTTTTTTTTTTTTAAAGATGCTCATGCCGTGAGCAAAAAGGAAAAAAACAGTCGCTCTATTCAAGAGCAAAACATCCAATACCGAATCGATTTGACAAAACTCAATTGCAATTTGAACATAATCCGGATTAAAACAAAATTACAATTGACATGATCTTCACATATTGTTGTAATTATCGATTAAAACAACAATTCGCAAAGAACAAATCGAAAACAAAACAGAAAATCGTCACCAAAGCAACCGTGTAAACTGGACACGGTTCCCAATGCAAAAAAAAACACGCCGTGTATAAAAACAGCCGAGACAAAAACAGCCACACGGTATATTGTTTTACAATTGATAGATCTTTAACATACTATAATGAATATCGATTACAAAATAATATGCAAAGATTAAATCAAAACCGAAAACAAAAAGAACAATGCACGGAATTAAATACAGCCGTGTAAAAACAAAACACGGATTTCAAGAAAGATTGCAACCGTGCAAAAAAAAAAATTTTAGCCGTGCAAAAAAAATTCTGCCGTGTGGTTTTTTTTATGCATCAAAAATCATCGATTCAATCCGTTTGATGAAAATCACATAGAAAAATTTACGTGGCCTCGCTCTGATACCACTTGTGGGGTAATATCCGTATAATACCCTTTAATTATAGGATTATAACGTAAATTTTATATGCAATTTATAGTCATAAACGAAAAACACAATGAAACGATAAAGATTAAGTAATAACCTCCGGTCCTAGTGCAATTCGGCAATGAGAGATCAAAGTAGATCTCCTCCTAAACGATGCACCCAAGATTGTCCGAGAAATGCCCTTGTGCTAGAAGGAATCCTCTAATTGCCTTGCAATATTGAGAGGATTGTTTTGTGAGGTTTTGTTGGATGAGAGATCCGAGTTTTGAGAGGCAATTTTTCTCAAAACCCTAAAAATGTTTTGCAAATAAAATTAGGTTACAAGTGAGGAGAGAGCTCTCCTTTTGTCTCCTCTCATTCGGCCAAAACCGTGTGGACTAGGAGGAAATGGGCTTCCATTTTCTCCTTATTTTTAACTCGTGGTCCGAGGCTAAAATGTATACAACGCGGTGTTTATTATAGACTGTCATCGGTTATCGGATATTAAATCATCAACTAATAACACGGATTAGTTGAATTAGTAATACATGTCCGACAAAGACAATATTGTATAATTATATTCAATATACATTTAATTAAATATAAAACGCTTATATTCAATCTTACGAATTAACCGCTTAATTCGTCTTAGCCATTATTATTTAATCCGTATTAAATAAAATATCTCAACATCACATTTTGACTAATTATTAGTCAAATAACTCAGACTAACTGGTTAGTCAAATTTGGCATCTACATGACTGTATTTTCATACCGTCACATCTCTCAAACGTATCCTATAGGTGTGACTTTTAGGGACCAGTTGATCACCGCCATCTGTATGACAATAACGTCAAACTTATCTAGCAAGCCAACCGTTATTGATAAACGTGGACCAACTGATTATGATACAAAAGTATACCCTTTGATCCTTTTAGAGATTTATAAGTCCTTGCACTAACTGTAAAGGACACCAGCCCCAACAAGAAGAAGAAAAGAGGATAAGAAGACGATGACTCTCAAGAAAGTCGGGCCTTAAAACGTCCAAAAGAAAATAAAAAACACAATTTCAAAGAGATGAAAAGGAAGATAATAAGAGTACTCTAATAAAATAACAATTTGCAAAAAAAAAAAGACACTAAAAACCCATCACACTAAATAGGAAAAACCAGATCTGAAAAATTCTTGTAAATGAACTCCAAAAAAGAAGATTCGTAAACAAGGATCTCCAAGCTCAGTCATTGATGTTGACAAATACATAAAGGGAAATATATACACTCCAACATAATCTACAAATTTTGCTTTAATCAAACCTGAGATTTAAGTCAAAAAATTGCTATGAGAAATCTCTTGATTTATTTAACCTTCTAAGAATAAGACATGTGACTAAATATAGCTCTCTTAGACTAAGATGGAGAGCAAATAAAGTCTAGTCATAAAGAAAGATAGAAAAATCAAAGAAAAATTACTAAATATATTTTCTCCCTTCTTACAATAAAATTGATAAAGAAGATGAAGATCTACACTATCTTATGAAGAGAAGAGAAGATAATGAAGATCGCAGCTAAGTAAAAAGATAAAAGAAAATATTGTGGATGAAAGGCAGTCAAGATGAGGACTCAACACCTATACTTGTTTCGGGCTTTTTTTCTTTTGTTTTTGAGAGGATCTTCTCTCTCTAACAATTTAGAGAGAGATAGTGTAACACCCCGAGTAACACTCCCATCTACCAAGGAGTCTTAACAAGACCATCCCTAGCAGATAACGACATTACCATCTCGGTTGTCCGAGGAACAGTAATAATCAAATGTCGATAAAAGAACTATTATATTTAATTACAAGTTATTAAACAAAATAAAAAGTACAACTCATGACATCTATCCACCATGTGAGACTATCTTGATACGTGCATTTTATATAGTCTTTTTAGTCTATTCTTGCACGCATCTTTATGCTATTTTAGTAGTTATTTGCTACGAATATACCCCGAATTGCATACTTTGGAAGTTCTTGTATTAATTGCAGGAATGAGCTTAGAGATGCGGAATCAAGCCTAAAACATGTCCCTACGCATGCATTTAGGATATGAGTTGAGTCGGAGCTTGGAAAATGCTATTTTGAGATGCGCGTTGGAGTAAGGAAGTTAGGCGAGCCAAGAGAGTGCTTCAATTTTCTAGTTCCTGCTTGTAAGAGCCATATCTCGAGTTCTACAACAGCTATTAAGGTGATTCCAGTTGGAGGTGAAAGCTTATCCTCTTAGATTTCCAACGCTACCAACCACGTCCAATTTGTCCAAGTAACGAAGGAATGGCAGCCGTTTGAAGTTCAGTGCGCGAAGCAGGAATTACGCGCTGAGAAGTGCTCGATCGAGAACTATTTCTATTCGATCGAGAGCCCATTTGCTCGATCGAGAGCTACTTCTTCTCGATCGAGTGATTAAAGGGAAAGAAGTCCTCGATCGATAGGAATTGTTCTCGATCGAGAGGAATGCTAAGGAATGTCACTCGATCGAGAGCCTTAGGTGCTCGATCGAGCAAGAATCTTTGACGGGCTTGGCCTGTTTCGTTAATTAGCTTTTATCATGTTATGTTTTTGCTATAAATAAGGCTTGCACGCCAGTTTTAGGGGAACAATCCGGAGACTCTCTTTTCCTCTCCCCTTACTCGGTCACTGCTACTTTTACACTGTTACTTTGCTCTTTGTTTTCCGGATCAATAATTCAGTAATTCATTCCTTCTCTTTACTTTTATTTAATGTTTATTTCTCATTTATTTCTTGTTCTCCATTTAATTATGCGTAGCTAATTCCCCTTAGTATGTTAGGATTAGGGAAGCCGTGGTAGCGATGTTTTAATTGACTTTCTTAGATTAGCCTTGCGATAGGAATTGTATTAGGCAATTTAATTGTTATCTGGTTGAATGAATGCATGAAGGAGACCAATTTATCTAGTTAACCCTGACCTGGATCGAAAGATTGGAAGGGAAGGCTTGCTTAATTACAATAGGGTATCGTAGTGAGGGCGAAAGTTAAGCTATTTACGCTCTAGGGTGGTTTAAGGACCGAAAGGTGACGACCATAGCTCTTCTTATCAATAGTCTAATCGCCTCAGTATTTCCGATAGTGTAGCTGCCACGGTGGACCGACTCTTAGCATACTCCCTTCTCTTACTGTTAATTCTCTTATTCATTTCCCTTGCCTTAATCTCTAGTTTAGTTAAATCAATCAAAACCCCCAATTGTGACATTTAGACAGATAAATAGACAAATAGATAGTATACCGCCTCCCTGTGGAGATCGACCCTACTTACCGCTGACTTCTGTTAGTAGTACTTAGGTATTTTATTTTTGGTACGAAACGATAGTATCAAATTTTGGCGCCGTTGCCGGGGAGGCAATCTATTTATTTATTTGTTTTATTTTATCTGTTTTTAGTCTCAGGGGATTCTTTCCCTTGAGGCCATTCTAATCTTTTGTTTAGTGCTGTTTTGATAGGCCTTACAGGTACTACCTAGACAGTTCTAGGTGAAAGATCGTCAAAGGGAAGGCTTGATTACCTTTGACCCGTCACCTATGTCCCATTATATGGAACAGCAGGTGATTTACTGTGGGAGATGTGGTGCTGCTGGGCATGATGCAGTTTGTTGTCTGACAGGGAATGACGAAGCCTACGCGTTCCAACAGCGTAGACGAGCTAGTCAAGCAGCTGTAGTCGTGCCGCCACATCCATCCTATCAATGGCCACCGCAACAGGATCCTCCCGATATACAAGAAGAAGAATTTGCGGAGCTGAAATTTTTATTGGAGACACTTGCATCTCAAATGCAAGCTCAGCAAGATTATGATAGACAATTCTACTCGCGAGTTAATGAGCTCGAGTCTGTAGTTGCTCAGTTAGCAGCTGAGATGCAAGAAGAAGAGGTATACCTTGCTGAGAGCGGTCTTTCCCCTGAGGAAACCATGTTACCCAATGCTGAGGATGACCTCTATGACTCGGATGACGAGTTTCTATCTTATTTCAATGCCTCACGCGAAGATTTCAGCCCTGTACAGGAGGAATCACTCGATCGAGTGACTAATATAGGTCGATCGAGTGATTTGCCAGGAGAAAGTGCTCGATCGAGTGATATTTCCACTCGATCGAGTGGAATTCAGGAGGAAGTTGGTCGATCGAGTGATTATTCTGCTCGATCGACTGAGTTGGCCATTGGGAGCTATGATTCGTCGTGTGGGTTTGATTTAGATGACGATTTTGACGATGACAACGGTTACGGTGAGTCTCCCCTATTCAAAGCCGAGTTGGATGCGCTTGAGGCTGAGATTTACGGGGCGAATTCCACCGAGGGCGATGGAAGGATAATTTGAGTCGGTATATGCTCCTAGCACGGATGAGGTAATAAATTCCTCTGTCAGTGATTCCGATGTTGAGAGCAACCTACCTGAGGTAATTAGCGGTAATTTTATTATTGTTAATATTCAAAGTATGCTACCTCGTTTGACTCGTGCTAATTCTTATAATGATATACCCCCTCCCATGTGGATGTATAATTTGACGAATTTTCACCGTCCTTGTCATGTCAAAATTGCTAATCTGAATCGGGACCTTAATTTATCGTCTATTGCTCCCGAGCTCCTTTATTTTGTGGATAAATATAGGAGCTCGCATAGGAAATTTGTTAGACTTAAATGTTTACATACCTTCATTTCCTATTTCTCTATTATTCCACTTTGGTGCTACTTATGCTTCTTTGTAGCACATGCGCAGATGTACGATCTAATGCTGCGCGCTTTGAGCTGTTTTGATTGTAGCTGATTATAGAGGCTCGAAGAAAAAGAAGGTCGAGCTGGGACCTGTCTGAAGCTAGCGCTACCCGGGAGGCAACCCGATGATTTTATTTTGCTCTTTATTTAATTTCAGTTGTAATAAATGGTTTTTATACCATAAACTTTATCAGTATGCTTGCTTGTTAGTTTTACGGGCTGTTTTATTTGCGTCTTTGCAGGAAATCCTTAAGCTGCAGAAAGACGAGTCACTCGATCGAGTAACTTTCTACTCGATCGAGTAAAAAAAAAAAAAAAAAAAAAAAAAAAAAAAACGATCGACCACTATTCCTCTCGATCGAGCTGTTTTGGACGCCCATGACTTGGATTAGCTTACTGAGACGGTTTTCCGGGGCTTTAGCAACCTCCTATGTTCATGGTCGGTTTGGGGAGGTCCCCTTATTCGCGCATTTTGTGAGTTTTTCCGTATTTACTCTTTTCCTCCTTTAGTTTGCATTTCCTTTCCATGGTTTGGTACAATGGGGGCATTGTACGGTTTGGTTTGGGGAGGTTATGCATCCATATCTGTGTCTGCATATTGTTTTTACTGCATTTCAGTTATCACGTTTAATTTTATGTTTGTATTGTTGTTTATTTTTGTTAAATTCAAAATCTCATAAAAATTGAAAAATCGATAAAATTCAAAATTTCACGTTTATTTTAGCATGTAGGTTGAGTCAGAACGGTAGATTTCCATGATGATAATGCACTATAACTTGTCAATTTACTTGAGCCTTGCACTTCCGTTGATAGTTTTTAGCTTTGTCATACGCATAATCTACGAATTTCTGTTCAAATATAAGTCGATTTGTTTAGACTTGACCTATAAATTGGCAAACTACTTAAAAATTCTGAGATTTAGAGCCCATAACTGGTGACATTCATGACCAGTTCATTAGGAATTTTGAGTAGTACTCCTTGCATAGCATGTTCGTCTCTTTTGCACATTTATGACATTCAATTTCTCGTCAAAATGCACATATTCGGGTTCGTGGTTGGTGTCACATGCAGGGAGGGCCTTGCAAATTTCCCTTTCCTTATATTTTTCACCCATTTAGCTCCACATTAGCCAAATTTGCCTTTTGACCCATTAGCTACATCCCAAACTAAGCCTGCCTAGTCAAGCTAGTTAGTATGTTCTTTTTTGGTATGAGTTTTCGTCCGCAGTTTGGCCGTATCTCTTTTGTATGGAGTTGTTGGAAAATAAAGGAAGGAGGAAAGAAAAAAAAAGAATTGAAAAAAGAAAAAAAAAAAAGATGATACGTGAATAAAAGAAAAAAAAAGAAAAGAAAAAAAAAATGAAAAAAAACATGGTGATTCACGTGAAAACCAGAGAAGCAAAAGTATCAAATTTTGAACTGGTTGTATTTCGAGACTGTATATGCTTATCTTTATCTTGTGACGGTCTCCCTCCTCCGTTTTATTCATATATTTTTGAGGACATAGTGTATTTGGATGGTGAGTTTTGTGCCAAATGAAGGGCACTTGTGTTTATTTTTCCAGTCAGTTGAGATTGGGACGGTCTTATATGGTCCTGTTAGGAACTAGCTTGACGCTTTTACCTCCACATTTCCATAACATGTTTTGCCCTTTCTCATCTGAACCTCACTGTTCCCAAATTATTTGTAAGCCCTCGGCTGTGACGGACATTATTGGTTGGAGTATGTGCATTAGTACTTGAATTGTCTTTCATTTTTGTTGCATGCATGCTATGTAGGTCGCAGTTAGGTGAGTGACTGTCCTTTCTTCTCTCTTTTACATATAAATATTCACCCTTTGCTTCATGAGAGAAGAGTGACCACGAGAGAGTCCGATTTTGTTGGTCTTGCAAGGTCGATAGGTTGGCTATATTTCTGAACAGCTCATAATTCGTTTGCGTATTGTCTGCTTAGCTTAAACTGTTAATCTTTGTTGCATTAAATTGGTTCAAGTAGACAAGTTAAGCTAGCTCTGAGTTATTTTTCCGTTCCATTAGCGTATAGTTTTGAGTTTACTCGAGGACGAGTAAAGGTTTGGTTTGGGGAGATTTGATACGTGCATTTTATATAGTCTTTTTAGTCTATTCTTGCACGCATCTTTATTCTATTTTAGTAGTTATTTGCTACGAATATACCCCGAATTGCATACTTTGGAAGTTCTTGTATTAATTGCAGGAATGAGCTTAGAGATGCGGAATCATGCCTAAAACATGTCCCTACACATGCATTTAGGAGATGAGTTGAGTCGGAGCTTGGAAAATGCTATTTTGAGATGCGCGTTGGAGTAAGGAAGTTAGGCGAGCCAAGCGAGTGCTTCAATTTGCTAGTTCCTGCTTGTAAGAGCCATATCTCGAGTTCTACAACAGCTATTAAGGTGATTCCAGTTGAAGGTGAAAGATTATCCTCTTAGATTTCCAACGCCACCAACCACGCCCTATTTGTCCAAGTAACGAAGGAATGGCAGCCGTTTGAAGTTCAGTGCGCGAAGCAGGAATTACGCGCTGAGAAGTGCTCGATCGAGAACTATTTCTATTCGATCGAGAGCCCATTTGCTCAATCGAGAGCTACTACTTCTCGATCGAGTGATTAAAGGGAAAGAAGTCCTCGATCGATAGGAATTGTTCTCGATCGAGAGGTATGCTAAGGAATGTCACTCGATCGAGAGCCTTAGGTGCTCGATCGAGCAACAATCTTTGACGGGCTTGGCCTGTTTCGTTAATTAGGTTTTATTATGTTATGTTTTTGCTATAAATAAGGCTTGCACGCCAGTTTTAGGGGGACAATCCGGAGACTCTCTTTTCCTCTCCCTTTACTCGGTCACTGCTACTTTTACACTGTTACTTTGCTCTTTCTTTTCCGGATCAATAATTCAGTAATTCATTCCTTCTCTTTACTTTTATTTAATGTTTATTTCTCCTTTATTTCTTGTTCTCCATTTAATTATGCGTAGCTAATTCCCCTTAGTATGTTAGGATTAGGGAAGCCATGGTAGCGATGTTTTAATTGACTTTCTTAGATTAGCCTTATGATAGGAATTGTATTAGGCAATTTAATTGTTATCTGGTTGAATGAATGCATGCAGGAGACCAATTTATCTAGTTAACCCCAACCTGGATCAAAAGATTGGAAGGGAAGGCTTGCTTAATTACAATAGGGTATCGTAGTGAGGGCGAAAGTTAAGCTATTTAGGCTCTATGGTGGTTTAAGGACCGAAAGGTGACGACCATAGCTCTTCTTATCAATAGTCTAATCGCCTCAGTATTTCCGATAGTGTAGCTGCCACGGTGGACCGACTCTTAGCATACTCCCTTCTCTTACTTTTAATTCTCTTATTCATTTCCCTTGCCTTAATCTCTAGTTTAGTTAAATCAATCAAAACCCCCAATTGTGACATTTAGACAGCTAAATAGACAAATAGATAGTATACCGCCTCCCTGTGGAGATCGACCCTACTTACCGCTGACTTCTGTTAGTAGTACTTAGGTATTTTATTTTTGGTACGAAACGATAGTATCATATCTCTGCCATGACCCGTGGTAGACTCGTCCCTCCAAGCACCCAGCTATGATCCAAATACCAACCTGCTAAGACCCGCTGCTCACCATAGTGGATCATGGCAAGCACAACATAAGAAGGAAACACAACAACACCACATAAGGTCAGTAACTGAAGGAATACACAAAAACCAGACATAACAAACATACACACATCCCTTAATCCAATAACCCACACACCTCTGACTGCCCGAAGGTCCAATCCTGCCAGATTACCGATCGCAACCAGTAATCCATGCCGCCAGTGGGGGACCGCAGTCGTGCCCATCAAATCCCCGCTCATCTATTCCGAGCGATAACCCATGTTCCTTAATGTGCACATCCCCTCCTATGACGGGTTCCACATAGGGCGAATCAAGGGCATGAAGCCACTCCCTCAAGTGACCCCACTCAGCCGAGGATGCGCCTCGCGAACTAGAGACAAACACACAACAACCACTACATCCAATCCGCACAATCAATCACAACACCAAACACAATCAGGTACTACAACCGACATACTAGACAACCAACACTACTGAGTAGGAGAACCTACCTCTAGCAAACCGCATCGATTCCGCACACGACCATAAAACAATAAGAAACCACCATAACCACCTATAACAAAAAGTATGACCATTTATTGCTACTGTCACAAGCACAAACTGTAATACTACGGTTTTCTGTACTGTTGGGTACTCTATCGAGTAAGGCTTACTCTGTCGAGTAAGTTGTAACACCCCGCGCTTTCCCTATATTTTTAAATAAACTTTTAAGTAATTTTTATTAAATAATTATTATTTAAAGCTTATTTTCATAAAATATCGTCTTAGCCGTGTAACGGTAATGATAGTGTAGATTTTAATAATATTATTCTCCGTCTCGAGTTATAGTAGACTTGGGACGAAAATTCTAGTGGATACCGACTCATTTTGAGTTATTGGGCTTATCTTGACTCATGGGCCTTTTTCCCCTCTTTTCTCTACACAAAACCCTCAACTAAACCCTCACAACTTCATCTCCCTCATTCTAATTTCTGAAATTCCTCAACAAACACTCCACCATTGTTAAAGCCTTTGCTCTCAACCCTAAAATCACCATAACTCACTCAACTCTTCACCAATCTCGTTCCTTTTCGCGCCATTCTCTTCCTTTTCTCATTTCCCTTCTTTCTAAGTAAGAAAGTCACCATCTTTTCCTCTATTTCGAAATTCTCATCTTACAAGGATGTGGATTCTTGACTTAATACCTTTATTTTTGTGTTTAGGGAGAACTTGGACAACCCGGAGGAGGATAGCTACATCATTGACGAGTCTTTAGAAGATTGAAGTGCAAAAAGGTAACGGTGATGGGTTACTCGACTTTTATGTTAAAATTGTGTGGTTTTATGTAGTTATAATCTCATATGAATGTTAAAAGTTGTATCTTTCATGATTGGTGCTAATTTGGATGTTGAATATCATGCTTGTTTGCAATTCTCACATGTTTGGATGAAAATCTCATGCTACATCTCTTGAATCCGAAATTACCCTTTCACATGCTCAAATATGTTGTTTTTCCGAGTTAGAATCATGCTAGGATACGTAAACAATTGATGGGAAACAATTTTTGTTGGTTTAAAATGGTTTGGAAGTGTTTTGCATTGAACCCGTGTGTTTGTAGTCCCAGTAGGGTGATTGGCCGGTCTCTTGACCATTTGGGAGATTCTGTAAGTTTTGGACATATTTTAGTAAGCTGTAGTCCCAGTAGGGTGACGGCCGGTCTCTTGACCGGTGGGAGTACACATGAAGGTTTTAGGTGATTTTGAGTTTGGGCGTATTCCGAGCCGGTGCCGTGCAGTCTCTTGGCGATTTGGGAGTGCTGTGAAGGTTTTATGAGTTTTTGAAATTTGGTTGTAGTCCCAGCCGGGTGACCGGCCGGTCTCTTGACCACCTGGGAGTGCATGTTGTAAGTTTTATTTAAATTTTGACTTTGGCATGTTGTCCCAGCCCGGTGGCGGGCCAGGGTACACCTTACTGGGAGCCCCCGTATGCCTCTTTTCACTTGTAACCTCTAATAATCAATGGTTTATGCATGTATCTTCTTCCGTATCGGTAATTGGTTAGTATAAGACTTATTGACATTATAATCATGCAACTATTGTTACTCGTATTTGTGACCGGAGTGTGACGGTTTACATTGTGTGACTACTCGACATTCCTCATTTATTTGCCCTCGGACATTGGGTCACGATTAGGTGCCATTGTTTCCGAGTTGGGCTATCTTCCTTCCGCCTCTTCGGACCTTGGGGTACGGCTAGGTACCATTGTTCCGATTTGGGGTTACTTGACCTTGGGGCACGGCTAGGTGTCATGGATCGAGTCTTGGATACGATTTGGGATTGTATGTCGGTGGGTGTCGTCCATCCCGAGAGTCCGGCCAGATTTAGACTAGGACCGTATTATGATCGTCGTCCTACCAGGAGGTTGGAGTGTAGGGGTTGTCTTGTTTTGAGTCAAAGCTTTGTAAATGTCTTGCTTGTTACGGTCATTGGCGTGTTCTTATATACGAGAGTGCACGTCTTCTATGATTGTTTGTGAGAGTCTTGGTCCTATCGGATACTAGTGGTGAGATGCAAGCCCCTAGTTGCGATATGATCGCCGGAATTGATGTTCCCATCCGTTCTTATGGTGAGATGCAAGCCATAAGTATGAATGTGACATTAGTAGCCACGTCCGTGCTATGGTTGTTAAGAGGTTTTCAAGTAATGGCTATTGGTTTCCATCCATGTATTTTCTATTCAATTGATCCGTTGTTTACCTTCTTCATATGATTCGATGCCTAATCTCATATCCATGTTTTGCTACCTTGAAAGCATGTTTAATATGATGTACCATGCCTATCTCATTAAGAATGCAATGTGCCTATATCGTTATGATTATCGTTTATATTCCCTTGTTCATATTATTCAAGTATGATGCATGATCAATATGTTTGATTAAGTTCTTGCTTATGTGCATTTTGACATATTGTGGCTGGGAGAACCCTGAGTTACTCCCCACTGACTGTGGCGTTCATGTTTACATGAATGACAGGTTCGTGATGCAGATTATGGGGAAGACGTATGAGCTAGCGAGAACGTTGAACCTTGGACCTTAGTTATAGTTTGCTTAGACTCACCTATCGTTAGACTTGTGTTTATTCGTGGGATATCTTTTCCCCAACGCACTTCGTTTTTAATTGTAAAACTTATTCATCTTACTTTTCATTTTCGTTTGATCACTTATGGTGGATTTCACACTTTAAACTTTAAAGGTTTTAAAAATCTCGTAATTTCCGCTTTAAATTTGATGCCCTATCGAGGGGTGTCACAGTTGGTATCAGAGCATATGTTGCTCCCGACGGACACACGTGCACCCCGAATTTAACATTGAACTTGACCTTGAATAATGAATGAGAGATGGGTAGAACTAAGGACCTAAGTTGGTAGTCTCTTTGTGTATGCTATTTGTTAGGGGCTAACATGGTTGACTCTTTTGGTGTCTTGAGAAGATGGTACGACCAACCAAGGTGGAGAATACTATCATGGAAGCTCTTACTCTAATTCTTCGGAATCAACGAAATGCCAATGCTCAAGTTAATCATCGCTCTAACCGCCGTGGCAAGAGGCCATCTGTGCCCTCACCCTCGTCGTCTTCTAGCAAGAAGAGGTTGGTGCCGAGAGTCCAAGGACAAGGAGTACAAGACCATGGAGGACAAGAGCCAGTAGTGCAAGAGCCGAAAGGGCAAGTCCCTACATCTACTAATAGGCTTAAGAAGAACCACAAGTGCTTCAAGTGTGGGCAAGCTTATCACCCCGGGATTGGATGCTATGATATGCCCTTGAAATGTTACCATTGCAAGAAGCCCGGACATCTCTTCAAGAATTGCCCCGAGAAGAAGACTACTCCTCCTCCTCTCCCTCATGCTCCGGAAGCCGAGCCAAGAAGAGTCATTCTTGTCGAGAATCAAGTCGGAACCACCGTTCCTCCCGACACCGTTATGGGTGTGTTTTCTATCCTTGATCCACCTTACCTTACTTTTATCCTGTGATGCTCATCCTTCCTTTCTAAACTCTCTTTTGCTTTACCTTTGAAGCTAGTTTGGTACCCACCCGACCTATTCTTCGTTTTTGTTTCTCCTTACATAACATCTTGCATACGGATCTCTTACTCTTGAAGAATGTCTTTACCGTCTTGAAGATGCCTCCCTCTCTTCGAGCACCTTGTCATATTCCCTTATCTTTGTGCTTCTATGCCTTTCGCAACTCTTATTCCATATCTTGGGAGTTGTCTTTGTACCTTTTCTCCTTATAATTCCCCTCTTGTATACCTTCATCTTTGCCTTATGGAATGTTAGCTTTGGCCGGAAAATTTGACTTTTGTAGAACTTGGTTGTGGTTGACCCTTAACCCTAGTTTTGAGAGGTTGTAACGTTAGAAAGGCTTAGGTAGTGTGATGAGACATACTTAGTGATTCTTATACCTAATTCCTTGACAAAGTGAGTATAATTGATTGGTGGATTCTTTGTGTTAGGAATGAGTTGCCTATGTGATTAAAGTTATAGAACTTGGCTTTGTTGTTTATGTTTGGGATTTGAAAGCTTAGTAGGTTGAGCGTTGTTACCTTAGGAGTAATCGTAGAGTGAGTCTATGATATGAGCTTGGAAGAAAACCCACTTTTAGATGTTAATGATCCCGTATAGATTGGTGATGCGATTTAATTTTAGTTGCCCCTTGAGAATTTTGTTGAGAAGTCTTTGTTAATGCACACTTTAGTTTTTAAAACATTGAGGTTGTATCAAGTACTTGAGATAAATGGGTACTTTTATACTTGAGTGGTAGATTTGCTTTTGAGAAATCCTAATATGTGATAGGATAGGTGAACAATGAATCTAACCAATTTATCAACCCTTAAGCGAGCATTTATTTTTACCTTGATCAATCATAGAGGTGTAATCCTTTAAGAGAGACTTGCATATAAGGAATGAGATGAATTGCCTTGACCCTTGTTTTGGAATTTGGTCGTTTTGTTATGATGGTACGATATCCTAATAGGTGTGACCTTGTTAGAGAGAACCTTAAGTCTTATGAAGCGTATGGGTTAAGCCCTGAAATCCCCCTTCGTGTCTTTAATCATCTTCCTTCCCTTCGTTCACACCTTGATTAGATTTAATTCTTAAGTATAAAAGTTACTTGTCGTTTCCTTGCCTTGAATACCTCTCTAATTCTAATATCTCTTGTTGGCGTTAACTAGTTATCTTTATTAGTTGACTCGTTTAATCTCACACCTCGCCATGTTCATGTATCCCCTTGAAATTTCCTATCATTTCCTGACCTGGTTATTACTCTTTGTTTCTTTAGTGAAGTGATGGCATTGTTGGCTACGTTGTAGAGTGAGTGAGATGCTCTTTGAGGATTCTTTATGAACCTTGATTTTGTCAAAATTGGATTAGCGGAACTTGAGTTGAGTTGGGTAGGAAAAATTGTATGACAAACCTATTTACTTTTTGGGTTGGTGGTCTTTATGATTTGGGGAATGTGATCATCTATGCTTGTGAATTCGGGCGTGAATAAGATTTTAGCTTGGAGTGTTAGAAAGTATAAAGACCTTGAGATTTTGACCTTGATTTAGGATTTTACCATAGTGAGAACTCCTAGTAGTCGTTAGTTGGTTATGTGTATAACTCTTTTAGTAGTTTTGATCTTGTTTCGTGGAAATCGTTTGTAGATGATTTATATTTGAGAGTTATGGAATCGCAAATGTGGTGAAGTACCTTGTTTCATAGAATAGCTTAGATGTAGAGTGACGTAAGTTATCTTGAGTGATCCTTGGAGGTAATATGGTTGTGAGATTTACTTTATTAGGGAGTTTTAGAAGCCGTCTAGGATCGTGTTGTCATTCGAGATTTGACTTTCTGGCGTTTCCTTGTTTAAATTCCTTCCTTCCCTAAGCATAAGTATTTCCGTTCATACCTCTCTCCTTCGCTTCATCGCGCTCCTCCTTTAAATGTGATACTTGTAACCTGTGAAACTCTATCTTTGATATCCTTGTAGATTCGATTTCAACTCTTCTCCTAGGAAGTTCATCATAGCTCTTTTGTTGGTTAAGTTTGAACCCTCTTAGCGTATCTTGTTTTCATGATATCTAAGTTACTTTTCAATTCATAAAATTTCTAAACATTTCAAGCTACCACTTTTGATCCATTGTTAAAAGTTTATGTTACTTTTACTAAACCCTACCTATTTTAAGAGTTCAAAAATGAAAATTTGATTTAGTTCTCCTTTTGTTCTATAAGTATAACTCCTTTTATTGATTTTAATTGCTAAACCCGAGTTACTTTTAACTTTGCTCAATTTCTAACTAACCTTGATCTACTTATGATTTCTTTGTCAGAGTTTGATATTATATATTTTCGGAAATTTGACTTCCTTTTGAGTTTAAAAGTGAAACCTTTATCTCTAATTTGACTTTGGCAAAAGAAAATTTGAGTGAATTGCCTTTTTCTTTTGATTTTAACGTTGATCGGATGTTAGAACTCGTTATTTGAAACGTTTAATAACTTGTTCTACGCTTGTCGGCAAATGATTTTTGTTTTAAATTTGTCTTTGACTTGGAAAGTTAGCGTTCTTGTGTGCACGACAAGAGCAATTTCGTTCCATGAATGAGACTTATACTTTTGAAAACTCTTCATTAATGTTTTTGAAAATATTTTGATTTTCAATTTATACAAATGAATTGCTTTTGACCATATCTTCGATTTGGAATGTGATGTTCTTGAATGCGCAACGAGAGCATTTACGTTCCTTTGATGAGAATCTGGTTCTGTCGGAAAATTTTATTTGAAACTTTTGAAAGGATTTTGATTTTTTCGATAAGTAACCTTTTAATGTTTTGGTTACCGATTTCAAAACTCCGGTTTTAGTTTTATATATGACTTTTCACTTCTATTTTCAAGTTTCGAGGACGAAACTTTTTAAAAGGTGGGATGATTGTAACACCCCGCGCTTTCCCTATATTTTTAAATAAACTTTTAAGTAATTTTTATTAAATAATTATTATTTAAAGCTTATTTTCATAAAATATCGTCTTAGCCGTGTAACGGTAATGATAGTGTAGATTTTAATAATATTATTCTCCGTCTCGAGTTATAGTAGACTTGGGATGAAAATTCTAGTGGATACCGACTCATTTTGAGTTATTGGGCTTATCTTGACTCATGGGCCTTTTTCCCCTCTTTTTGTCTACACAAAACCCTCAACTAAACCCTCACAACTTCATCTCCCTCATTCTAATTTCTGAAATTCCTCAACAAACACTCCACCATTGTTAAACCCTTTGCTCTCAACCCTAAAATCACCATAACTCACTCAACTCTTCACCAATCTCGTTCCTTTTCGCGCCATTCTCTTCCTTTTCTCATTTCCCTTCTTTCTAAGTAAGAAAGTCACCATCTTTTCCTCTATTTAGAAATTCTCATCTTACAAGGATGTGGATTCTTGACTTAATACCTTTATTTTTGTGTTTAGGGAGAACTTGGACAACCAGGAGGAGGATAGCTACATCATTGACGAGTCTTTAGAAGATTGAAGTGCAAAAAGGTAACGGTGATGGGTTACTCGACTTTTATGTTAAAATTGTGTGGTTTTATGTAGTTATAATCTCATATGAATGTTAAAAGTTGTATCTTTCATGATTGGTGCTAATTTGGATGTTGAATATCATGCTTGTTTGCAATTCTCACATGTTTGGATGAAAATCTCATGCTACATCTCTTGAATCCGAAATTACCCTTTCACATGCTCAAATATGTTGTTTTTCCGAGTTAGAATCATGCTAGGATACGTAAACAATTGATGGGAAACAATTTTTGTTGGTTTCAAATGGTTTGGAAGTGTTTTGCATTGAACCCGTGTGTTTGTAGTCCCCAGTAGGGTGGCCGTGGCGGTCTCCGACCATTTGGGAGATTCTGTAAGTTTTGGACATATTTTAGTAAGCTTTGTAGTCCCAGTAGGGTGATGACGCGGCCGGGTCTCTTGACCATTTGGTGGGAGTACATCAAGGTTTTAGGTGATTTTGAGTTTGAGCGTATTCCCAGTAGGGATCGCGTGGCCGGATCTCTTGGACCATTTGGGAGTGCATGAAGGTTTTATGAGTTTTTGAAATTTGGTGTAGTCCCAGTAGGGTGACCGGCGGCGGTCTCTTGACCCGGCTGGGAGTGCACTTGTAAGTTTTATTTAAATTTTGACTTTGGCATGTTGTCCCAGACCGGTGGCAGGTGGCGGGTACACCTCCCTACTGGGAGCCCCCGTATGCCTCTTTTCACTTGTAACCTCTAATAATGAATGGTTTATGCATGTATCTTCTTCCGTATCGGTAATTGGTTAGTATAAGACTTATTGACATTATAATCATGCAACTATTGTTACTCGTATTTGTGACCGGAGTGTGACGGTTTACATTGTGTGACTACTCGACATTCCTCATTTATTTGCCCTCGGACATTGGGTCACGATTAGGTGCCATTGTTTCCGAGTTGGGCTATCTTCCTTCCGCCTCTTCGGACCTTGGGGTACGGCTAGGTACCATTGTTCCGATTTGGGGTTACTCGACCTTGGGGCACGGCTAGGTGTCATGGATCGAGTCTTGGATACGATTTGGGATTGTATGTCGAATCGGGTGTCGTCCATCCCGAGAGTCGGCGATTTAGACTAGGACCGTATTATGATCGTCGTCCTACCAGGAGGTTGGAGTCTAGGGGTTGTCTTGTTTTGAGTCAAAGCTTTGTAAATGTCTTGCTTGTTACGGTCATTGGCGTGTTCTTATATACGAGAGTGCACGTCTTCTATGATTGTTTGTGAGAGTCTTGGTCCTATCGGATACTAGTGGTGAGATGCAAGCCCCTAGTTGCGATATGATCGCAGGGATTGATGTTCCCATCCGTTCTTATGGTGAGATGCAAGCCATAAGTATGAATGTGACATTAGTAGCCACGTCCGTGCTATGGTTGTTAAGAGGTTTTCAAGTAATGGCTATTGGTTTCCATCCATGTATTTTCTATTCAATTGATCCGTTGTTTACCTTCTTCATATGATTCGATGCCTAATCTCATATCCATGTTTTGCTACCTTGAAAGCATGTTTAATATGATGTACCATGCCTATCTCATTAAGAATGCAATGTGCCTATCTCGTTATGATTATCGTTTATATTCCCTTGTTCATATTATTCAAGTATGATGCATGATCAATATGTTTGATTAAGTTCTTGCTTATGTGCATTTTGACATATTGTGGCTGGGAGAACCCTGAGTTACTCCCTACTGACTGTGGCGTTCATGTTTACATGAATGACAGGTTCGTGATGCAGATTATGGGGAAGACGTGTGAGCTAGCGAGAACGTTGAACCTTGGACCTTAGTTATAGTTTGCTTAGACTCACCTATCGTTAGACTTGTGTTTATTCGTGGGATATCTTTTCCCCAACGCACTTCGTTTTTAATTGTAAAACTTATTCATCTTACTTTTCATTTTCGTTTGATCACTTATGGTGGATTTCACACTTTAAACTTTAAAGGTTTTAAAAATCTCGTAATTTCCGCTTTAAATTTGATGCCCTATCGAGGGGTGTCACATAAGTAAGTTTTGGTTTCGAAAAATTGTAATGTCCGATGTGTACTCGATTAAATAAGTGGGGTACTCGATCGAGTAGGTGTCACTCGATCGAGTAAGTCAAGTTATACGGGTTTTGCCGGGTTTGACAGTAATGCGTGAAAAGGTTATATAAAGATTTCCATCAGTTTCTTTTACGATTCTACTTTGTTTTAAAACCTTCACAAAAGAAAACAAAACTATGTTGCATCACTCTCTCGCATTTCTATCAAATCCTAAGGGCTAGAGTCGTCGGATCGTTGTGTTCTTTACGCTGTTAAGACTGTCATATTGTGGGTAAGATCCTAGTATAATTTTTATATCGCTTCTTTGATTTTGGTTAAAACACTAATTGGGTAAATTAGGGGTTTTGGGAGTATTGTGATTATTAGATGTTGATTGTATGTTTGATAAGAGGTGATTTCGTTGAAGAACGGTTTTCATTAGCTGATTGTGACGATCTTGGTGGTTGCTTTTCTAGGTCGGATTTCCTACTCAGTTATTGGTTACATATATGTTGGTTGATTGATTAATTGTTGGTGGTTGTTGATTAATAACATTTGTCTATATCGTATTGGAATTGGTGATTGTTGATTTTGTAGTTGGTTGTGATTGTTTGTCTGTGGTTCTCAAGGTGTGTCCTCGGCTGAGTGGAGTCACTTGTGGGAGTGGCTTCACGCCCTTGATTCGCCCTCTGTGGAACCCGCCACAGAAGGGGATGTGCACATTAAGGAACATGGGTTATCGCTCGGATGAGATGAGCAAGGCTTAGGTGGGAACGGTTGCGATCCCCCACTGGCGGTTTGGAATACTTGTTTCGATGAGGATTCTGGTAGGACTACACACTTTAGTGTGTAGTCAGGTGTGAGGAGTTATGATGGAGATTAGATAATTGTGTATTGTTTCTGTTGTATTATTTTTGTGTAATCAGTAACTGACCCCGTTTAAATGTTTTGAAAACTGTGGTGATCCATTCGGGGGTGGTGAGCAGTTATTGAGCAGGTATGGGATGGACGCGCATGGATAGCTGGGTTGAGTCAGCACGAGATATCTAGAAGTCTTCCGCTGTGTCGTTAAACATTTATTTACTTAGTTAGTTTGGCATTTTTGGAACAGTTGTATTTTCTTTAACAGTTTTGGTATTGGACACATATCGCTTTAACTTTACTTAATAAAGTACATTTCTTAATTGTCTATTTGATATACATTACCTCGGGTAACCGAGATGGTAGTATTCACATGCATTGGGTGGTCCTGGTAAGGCACTTAGTGTATGGGGGTGTTACAAAGTCGTATCAGAGCGACGATTTTGGAACCTGTAACTAATGAACCAAATGAATCAAGGGAGTCAAAATAAAATGAACCCGGGTAGGAGTTACTAGGAGCTAATGCAAAGACTTGGGAGACGTCCTAAAGTCGCGAACTCGCCCTACAACTTTGAGCTGGCCATTATGGGGTGTCATGGGATCGCTATATGTTTACTAATGTTCCATTGCATATGTTGGATGATTATGTATATATGAATTTATTGGATGAATGGTATGTGGTTGAATGGAGGATGTGGTGGAAAAGATGAAAGTAATCGTATATGGTAATATGATTTGTGGTTAAGCTACTTGTTCATTGTTATTTCATATGCATATGTTCGATAAAGTGTATGATGGATGATTTGGTGGAAAAGGTGAAGTAATATTGCATAAGAATACGATTTCATGATTTAAGCATGTTTATATGACGGAAGTGAATTTTTATAATGTTTTTATGCTAGTAACATATGAATGGAGAATTTGATGTTATATATTATGTTATTGTTCTTACGTAAAATTATAGAATAAAAGCATGTGGGTAATACATGATTGACAAGTTGAATAATATATGTGCATGCTGGATGTTGTTGCTTGGCTTTTGAAGATAGTAACATGTGGTTAGGGATACTGGTTTTATGAGCATTGAGTTTTTTTTGTTTACCTTGTTGTTATTTAAGTTGTTTGGAAGTAAAAATCAAATAGTTATGTTGTCCGATTACAGCGAAGTTGTCTTTGAACTGTTATAACTTGAGATGCATAATCGATACTGATGTGATTCTACTTGGAGGTGATAGCGTGTTCTTTTACAATTCTAACGAAAAGTCACGCGCCCAAAATGACCAAGAAACGAGTGAGATATGACCGTTTTACGAAAATTGGACTGTGCTGAGAACTGCATAGGGTACTCGATCGAGTTGCCCTTACTCGATCGAGTGCACCTCTTGTTACTCGATCGAGTAGCCCCGGTAATTTCTTAATTTCTTATACGTGCTTCTAATCTTCACCTACTCGATTGAGTAGGCTGCACTTGAACTAGTGACCCCTGTTTTGGGTCATATGCTTATCTTTTGACTTTTTTTTATATTATGTTTAATTCAAAGGTGTTCTTTTGCTTCTTAATGCATTGTTTTATGTATGTGTTGGTCCTGATGCGTAAGTTACCCAATCTTATGATGTAAGGAGTGGCACCTTATGGTGGGTATGAGTTCGGTGGGGAGGACATGAGTTATATGTGGTTGTGATAGATAATGGGAAAAGAAAAGGATGATTGGTAAGGCTTATTGAGGCATGGTGAGTTTTGGGAGACGTGGTGAGTGGTATAATTGTGAATTTGAGTAATCTAAAGGTAAGTGTAACATTCCATTTGATGTTTATGAGTGTCTTGATATTGGATTTTCTATTGGATAATATGTTAGTGAAACGAAACTAGCGGCGTTTGTGGAGGGTAGTTACTAGTGTATGGAGTTAGTGTCGAGAGAGGCTATAATGTGGTGGATATGATATCGTGAGTCATGTTGTGGGGGTAGACATAGTTGGTAGAGTTGGTGTTCGGAGTCCATGTTTGATGGGTTGGAGTTTTGTTTTGAGTTCTTATTTGCGTTGTTATGTCTTGATTGAGTTAGTATGTTTTGTTTTTGTTTATGGGTTGAACTTCGGGGATGAAGTTCTTTCTAAGGAGGGAAGACTGTAATACTACGGTTTTATGAGTCTATGGGTACTCTATCGAGTGGGGCTTACTCTGTCTAGTAAGTAGTTTTTCACGCAAAATAGTAGTCTGCCTGTAGGGTACTCGATCGAGTAAGTTGGGTACTCGATCGAGTAGGGGGCACTCGATCGAGTAAGTGCCTTACTCGATCGAGTAAGTGAGTTTACGGGCTGAGTTTTGACGGGTTTTGTTAATGATGCGAGATTAATATATAATGAGTTCCGTCACTTTTCTTAAATCTTTTTATCATTCTAAAAACCTAAATTGAGAGAAGGAAGTTACGTAAGTTGATTCATCGCATCATTAGCAAATCCCCAAGGCTCGGAGAGTCCAATCATCTTGTTCTTTATGCCGTTGTGAACATTGTGTCAAGGGTAAGTTCCTTGTAGAACTTTTATAGCATTTGGTTGAGTTTCTTTAAAACCCTAATTGGGTGATTTTGAGGATTTCGGGTGATTTGTATATGTGTGGTAGTAATTGAATGTATACATGTTATAGGTGGAGGATTCGTAGGGGAGAATTCTGATTAGCTGCTAGATCGTCTGTGGTGGTTGCTTCTCCAGGTAGGGTTTCCCTACTCAGTATTAATTACATAATGTGTGGTGATTGTGGTGTAGTTAGTGATTGTTGGTTGATTCAGACGGTTGTGATTTCAAATTGTTGATTGTTTCAGACTGTTATTGATGTTATATTGTGGTTACTGTTTAACTGTCTGTGTTCTTCGGGGTGCGTCCCTGGCTTAGTGGAGTCACTTGCGGGAGTGGCTTCACGCCCTTGATTCGCCTTCTGTGGAACCCGCCACAGAAGGGATGTGCACTTTAATGAACATGAGTTTATCGCTCGATTAAGATGAGCGGGGCTTAGGTGGGAACGGCTGTGGTCCGCCACTCGCGGTGTGGAGTATCTGTTGCGATGGGTACTCTGGCAGGGCTACACACTTTAGTGTGTAGTCAGTTGTGTGGAGATTTGAGATAGAGACTGGGGTTTGTTGAGCTGTTTGTGATATTGTTCGTTTATGGTATTTGTTTTTTATGTAATTCGTACTGACCCCGTTTAAATGTTTTAAAAACTGTGGTGATCCATTTGAGGGTGGTGAGAAGTTATTGAGCAGGTTTGGTTGATGCGCATGGGATAGCTGGGTTGAGTCATCACGAGCTGTTTTAGAAGTCTTCCGCTGTGTCGAACGTTATTCTTTAGCTAGTTGGTTTAACTTTTGAGAACGGTTGTATTTTCTTTTAACAGTTTTGGAGTTTAGTTGTATCACTTAAACTTTGTAATCATTTAAGTACGTTTCGTTATTGTCTATTTGATTATCATTGCCTCGGTTAACCGAGATGGTGGCGTTCCCATACCTTTAGTGGTCCTGGTAAGGCACTTGGAGTATGGGGGTGTCACAGTAAGTGTATATGAGCAAGTAGTGACGTAAGTTTATGGAACGTGAGAATGAAAAGATTGAAATGAGGGATGCAAATAGTGGCAAATTGGGACGTGTGAGAATTTATGGAGGGAGATGGTTAGGATTGTGTTTGTTAAGATTATAATTGATGGAAGGTCATTATAGAGGTATGGAAACGAATGGCGTATAGTGAGATCGAGTTATGCCGCGATGTCTAGGAAGTGGTCGAGTTTGGGAATTTGTATTTGGTCGGGATTCGGTTTTGTTACTCGTCGTCAAAAGTTACCTAGACCAAAACAATATTTATAACTTCACAAAGTACTCTACTCTTAGTAAAGAGGTAAGTAAAGGTCGGATCCCAAGGGACGGGTATTGATGTAGGATTTTCGATTGCAAATGGTTGTGTCTAAGGGTGTCACAATTTGGGTTGAGGTAGGAGATCAACTAAACTAATCAACAATATAAAAGCAAAGCAATGAAAACAAGCAAGATGATTAAAATGAGTTGTAAACAATTGATTTAAAGCACTAGGGTGTCATGGGTTCATAGGGGATTCATGGGATTTGATCATACAAACATGTTCTCTACTAGATGCAAGAACTTATTGTTTTGATGGGATCAAGTTAGTGTATATCTTACAATCTCTAAGAAGGTTTGGGTCTCGGAGCCGAATCGATTAGATTGTACAACACCTACAAGTCGACTTAATCCTTCCTATCCAACTATATGCATTGTTTAATGAGACTCGAGTTGGTTTATGTCTTACAAGTCTCGTTGAAAAGGTAAGTGATGGGTAAAAAATGCAAGGATTCATAGGCTCGCATTTCATCAAACATAACATGTGCATAAGTTGGAATCACAACAAGCAAGCAAATTAATTATGAAAATATATTAGATTAAGCATGAATCAATCCCCATGTTGGTTTCCCCTAATTCCCCATTAACCCTAGTTAAGGAAACTAGTCACTCATTATCAAGTTTGACATGCTAACAAGGTTGTCAATCATACTAGCAAGGCAAAACATGATAAACAAATGAAGATGATTAACAATAATTAAAAAGGGATTAAGAGAAAATTATACCTATAAAGATGATTCAAATAATAAAGCAAAGAATAATAGAAATACTTGATGATTGATGGAAGGTTGTCAATCCTCCAAATAAACCCAAATAATCTGCTAATTACCCAAAATAAATGATGAACAATAGAGAAATTAAGGAAACATTAAGAAATGAGATTTGTATTAATGCTAAATTAAGATTGATTACAAGATTAAGAGAGTATTGAGACTTGATTAAGATAAGATTAAGATCCTATTAAGATGACATGCTAATCTAGGTAGTGCAATGGGGTATTTATGCTAGAGATTAGGTACAAGAATTAGGGTTACCAAGGGCTTAAATGACTATTAAGACCCTTAAAAAAAGTTGAGGAAGTGCTCCTCTCCAAGGAGATGCTCATCTCCATTTTGGTAGTCATCAGGAAATCTGCGCGTCCCGAGCATCTAGGCAGTAAGCACGGTGGGTTCTGCAAGGGAATCCGAGCGGATCATGGGAGAGACGCTCGGATCTGTTGGCCTCAAGACGAGCGTCTTGGTATCGTGACGCTCGGATTGATGGGCAGGGAGACGCTCGGATCGGGGGTCAGCACTTTTCTTTTCTTCTTTCCTCAACAATCCTCGGGGATCTTGTTGGGGATGCAAGGATCCTTTCATCATTGCCTGATCTACTTTATTATCTACATAGGCCTTCTAGTATCGTTTTCCCTTTGATGCTTGGTCATTGAATTTGATCAATTTAGCTCCGTTTTGCCATGAAAATGCAAGGTTTGCACTCCTTTCCTACCAAGGGAACAAAACCTCAAAGAATATGCAAAATGGGAAACTAAAGATAGTAAATGACCCAATTATGCACTAAAAAGCATAGGAATTCGGGGACTAAATATGCTTAAATATGAGTCACATAAAATATCCCCAAACCGAACTTTTGCTCGTCCCGAGTAAAGAGGTGACAAAAACTAGGACCCTTATTCAAACTATCCTACTAATATAGCCGATGTGAGACAATTAGCGGGTCTCACTCCGCCCCTTCAACTCACAACAAGACAACCATGAGGTAGGATGCCTTCTTGCAAGGCAAGGTGGGGCTTGCCAAAATGGCGACACATCCAAGCATTAAAGCACAAAAATCAAGTAATGGATGCATCTACAAAAATGAATAGCCACTTTCCTCATCTAAGTGGCAGAAATTATCTACAAGGGAAGCAATCTAAGGGTACACATTCCATCATAGATACGGTTTCTTCAAACTACTAAGCCTAGAAGGATACCAATAAATTAACTCCAAGTTGTGTCAAGCTACGGTACCTTTGTCCTCAATTATTAAATGCTTTCGTCAACAGTAGACTCCCTATGGTGTTAGAAACACTAGAGGATCGCAGAATTCCCCTTCTTGCCTAGACAAGAAAAAGGGTCATCCCCTCTCTACCATGCACAAAAGTGGATATGATGAAAAAGGGATCAATAGAATTTGAGTTTCATGTGGGAGTTTGCTTTTTGTTGTTGTTATTCCCCCCAATTTCTTGTGGCATTTGACATTTGAGAACACTTTTTTTTGCCATTTCTTTTGATGTTTGGCATTTCAACACTTGACAACTTTTCAACTTTTTCTTGCATTTTATTTCGCACATTTTCAAAGCTACCCCATTTGTAGTGAGGGTGCTTATTTTTGAAGCATGGGAGTTTTCATTTTTTTACTCCTCTTTTCTTTTGATGCAATTGCAAAATTTTTGACTTTCATTTCATTTCTTGAACTCAAATTTTGAACAATTTTTGTGCCCATTCCCTTTGATGACAAAATGTGGTAGAACATGGATGATGGTTGCATGGTTTCAAGGGTCACCTTGGAATAAACGGTAGCCAAGGAGTTATCACACCACAAGGTACTCTTGACTAGGCTTCAATCCATGGGTCAAAGGATACTAGCATGACACATCCTAGGGTGTTTTACAAGCATTCTATCAAGCAAAGTCTTAAGAAGAAAAAGTATCTACAAGGGCCTTATATACACTTGTCAAGCTTCCCAAATAGATGGTTTCATAAAACTTTTCCTAACATGCAACTATATGCCATGATGCAACTAATATATATACATCCTAATGCATATGCCTCTACCAACTAGTATGCCAAATAATCTAAATGCAATCCTATAATCACATTATTTTTACCGCATCAACCAAAATAAAGCCACATAGTCATTAACATAAAGAGGAAAAAGGAGATTGGAAATTTCATACCATGTGGTCTTCAATATCTTCATGTCTCGGATGTGGCGTAGTCGACCAATGTGAAAAAGGACTAACAAACACAATATATACAAGACTACACTATAAAAGAAATGAACATGTTTTTGGGTTTTTGAATTTTTCAAAATTTTATGGTTTTTATGATTTATGAAATAAAAAGACATGTTTTTGTATTTTTCAAGATTTTTTCAATTTTTATCATTTTTTTTTGTTGTTTTTAGAAGTCATGTCAGAATTTCCCATCCCCACACTAGTATGGACATTGTCCTCAATGGCCAATACAATAGGAAATTATGCAATTTATATGAAAATACATGATTTCTAAGCTAGATGCAAACTATATGACATATAAACAAGTGATGCAACTAAGCTATGCTATATGATGCATGAGTTTTTGTTTGGTGGAAGAGCATATTTTAGATTAGCTCCCAATGCATATGCATAAACTTCCCCAAACCAAAATAGACACTATTTCTAATGTCAAAAATTGGGGGAGTTCATGCATAAAGATACTATGCATGAAACTACAATTGTTATTTTGGATTTTGAAAAAGTGGGAACAATTAAATTAGCACCTTTAATGTTACCAAGGTGCGATAATAGTCCTTCAATTTTACAAGGACACCACAAAGATGGAACAATAAATTATGAAACAAGTTAACAAACCATGAAATTATTGTCATGAAGAAGAATAAGATGAGGTGGAATAAGAGAAACTTCACTTTGGCCTTGATGGGTGCCTCGTGCCCACTCCATCTAGCTTATGAAGTGTTCTTCAAAGGTCGTCATCACTTTCATGGAAATCCATAAACTCATCCTCTTCGCTATTTAGCTCCACCGTATCTCCAACATTTGAGTTTTCACTCCCTTCACCTCCTTGACCATGTGCTCCCTCATTAGCTTTTTCCGAATTTGGGAAAAGAATATCCATTTGTGCCCAAGAGGGAAGCATTCCCTCTTCATTAATGATTCCTTGTCGAGCCATTTGGTGAAATTGTGGATACAAGGCATAATAATTATCCACATTGGCTTCAAATTGTCGGAGATGCATATCTTGAAGGATTCCCGTCACAAAATCATCCCTAGGGAGGATGAAAGGATTCGGATGGTTGTAAGGTTGGTATTGAAAGGGGTAGGGTGGTATCACAATCTTTTCATTGTCATTCTTTTGTTGTTCATGTTGTTGATTTTGTGTTGGAGGTGGTGCTTGATTTGCTTGATTTGTACTTGTTGGGATGAGATATGATGGTATTGGAGAGAGAGGGCCTCGTCTTGGTGAAATTCTTACTAATCCTTCTATTGGTAGGTAAATGGGAGTGTTCCCCTTAGTAAGCCATTTGATCCTCTTTTCATATCCCTCATGGGTCATCCAATGGTGTTGCCTAAGGATTAGCTCTTTATTGATCCTTGTGTTGCCCGGAAGGGGTACATATTCATTGTTTTCATTAAACTTGGGGTTGAAAAACTTGGCAAGCCTTGTGATAAGTCCCCCATTGACAATATGTTTTACACCATCATCGTCCCCGTTTCGGAATTTATCCCATTTCTCTAGAAGAACAAGGGGGGCGTTAAAATGGTACCCGCTCCTTCCTTGAATTTTGAGATAAGACTCCATGAAGACAAGGTCAAGCTCATTCACTATTGCGGGATCTCGACGGGCAAGAACAGTGCCGGCTAGAAATCGATATGTGAGCCTAATGATAGGATTTTGAATGTGAAAAGCCAAGCATTATTTGATGTAAGAAAAATCCCGACCCGTCATTGCTCTCCAAAGGGGTGCCATGCTATACTTTCTTGGCTTTGATGTTCGGGTAGGCAAAACATCTAGACCAAGCACACTAGCGAATTCAACAAGGTTCATCATCCTAGTGGTGTTTTCCAATCTAAATTCCATGTGGTCTTGTTCAAGGTAGTGATTTTCAAGAAGCTCAAGAATTCAAGAACTAAGGATCAATAGGTACTCTCATGCATGTGAAATAAGGTTGAATGACCAAACAATTCAAAGAAAGCTTCGGTTTAATGAAAGATTCCAAGTTTCCTCAAAGTCTTATGGTACATAAATTTAGTGGGTAGAATTTTCTTACCAAGAAGACGATGGAAAACAAGCCATTGGACATCATTAACAAGCTCTATGTTGGAAAACTCATCAAGTTTTATAAGATCAATTATCTCTTCATGTTCCCTCCTCAAAGTATTAAGGTGAGAAGTACATGAGCTCCCCCTCACCCTTGGTCTTCTTCTCTCTCTATATAATGATCCTCTTGGCCCCATTCTTGAATGTAGATCTAGAATCAGACTTGTTGAAATATGGGATGCTCCATGTGATTTAGATCTTCTTTTGAATCTCTTGAAACCCTAGATTTTGGGGGTTTTTGTTTTTGAGGGGTAAATGAGTGCTTGAGATATGATTTGAGTTATATGAGAGGGGGTTTTATGTTTTAAAGTGGAAGGAAGGTTGTGTAACACCCCCACACTCCAAGTGCCTTACCAGGACCACTCAGGTATAAGGATGCCACCATCTCGGTTACCCGAGGCATGATATTCATAAGACAATAACGAAACAACTTTAAAAGTAAATAAGGTTTAAAGTGATTACATAGAAATTCCCAACTGATAAAAAGAAATACAAGATTCTCAGACGGTCTACTGCTAAAACTACCAAAGCTATAAAACATCGTCCCGGACACAGCGGAAGACTTCTAACTGCCACGTGATGACTCATCCCAGCTATCCCATACGCGTCATATCATACCTGCTCAATAACTGCTCACCACCCCCGAATGGATCACCACAGTTTTTAAAACATTTAAACGGGGTCAGTACTAATCACACAACTCAATATATAACCAATAAGATAAACAGACAGCTTAACCATCACACACACACACAATCACACCAATCCCAACAATCTCAATCACCGATTGTCCACTGGACCAACCCTGCCAGTGGGGGACCGCACCCGTACCCACAAATCCCCGCTCCTCATAATGAGCGATAACCCTGTCCATTAATGTGCACATCCCCTTCCGTGGCGGGTTCCACGAAGGGCGAAACTAGGGCGTGAAGCCACTCCCGCAAGTGACTCCACTCAGCCGAGAACGCATCTCGAGAACCATAGACAAACAATCACAATCACAATCACAACCGTCACAATACAATTACTATATCAAACAATCAATCTCAACACACCAACAATCATCCCATTATGGGACTAATACTGAGTAGGAAATCCTACCTGGAAAGCACAACTATCAGACGGTCTCTACAGCTGTATCAAAAAGTTTCTTCTACAAAACCTTCTCCTATCATACAACATACAAACGCTACCAAATCACAAACTACTCAAAAATCCCCAAATCCCATATTAGGGTTTAACCAACTTAAAGGAAAGACAATAAAAAAAGGTACATAGATCTTACCCTCGACGCAAGGATCTCAACGGTATAACAAACGATGAAAACCGACCTTCCAAACTCCGGGATTTGCTAACAGTGCGATTAAGATGATGAACGTACTTGCTTTCTCTCTTTGACAGTAAATTAGGTTTTGAAAAAGTGTTTAGAATGATGACGGAAAAAGGTTATATACCTTAATCGCATAATTAACAAAATCCGAGAAAAACTCCCCGTAAACCGGCTACTCGATCGAGTATCTAAGGCACTCGATCGAGTACCCCCTTACTCGATCAAGTATCCTAGTTACTCGATCGAGTACCCAACAGGTCAAAAACTAATTTAAAACGCAACTTACCCTTACTCGACAGAGTAAGGCCTACTCGATAGAGTACCCAAAGACTCATAAATACGGAGTATTACAGTATTCCCTCCTTACAAAGAACTTCGTCCCCGAAGTTCAACCCATACTCAAAAACAAACATACTAACTCGATCAAGACACAACAACGTGACTAAGAACTCAAAACAAAACTCCAACCCAAACATGAACTCGTAACACCAACTCCACTAACTATTCCTACCTCCACAACATGGCTCACGATATCGTATCGACTCCATTATATCTCTCTCAACACTAACTCCATACACTACCAACTAGCTCCATAATACATCATCCAGAGCCAATCCAATATCAAAATACCCCTAACATCAAACAGAATGTTACATTCTACCACCCTTAAAAGGAACTTCGTCCTCGAAGTTTACTTACACTCATAAACAACATCATGCCACTATCAAAACTCTCGAAATCCTAAACATCACACTACTACAAGCACGGCCATGGCCTTTTAACAACATCAACCACAGAACAAATCCCTCCTTTACGCTATGCTAATACTCTACTTCCAATTATTTTACAACATGCACAACCATGAAACTCACTTTTATCGCATCCTACTCCTCTTAAGACAAATGTTACGTCCTCGTAACTCACTAATACTAAATCCATAGTTAAATCATCTCATCATCCTCATCACCACCACATATCAAAGATAACCGCCTATAACCTCATTTCTATAACCGTTCCTATTTCCAAGGCTTTCTTACTTAAACAGTTCTCATACTTCAATTCACTCTGCACTCCATCTAACTAATACCGCAAAACCCTTAGCATAACCAATACTCCAACTCTTCCACATTACCGCAACATGACATACCTCTCTATATAGACTATATAAAACTTCTATCGCCAAAAGCATAACTCACGATCCACACGTGTTACGTACACTCACACAAGATCCTCAAGTTCTTTTCTTTCCTCACTGCAAAACTCATACATGACTTAACAAGACACTAAATCCAAACACCCTTCCCTCACTGGCCCAATGAAAGATTAAAACCACCTGCAGCTTTCAGATCATTACCACACATGTTCTACGAATCACTTGCCATGACTATGTGCACCGATGTCTCATCTACAACAAGGTCAAATGTTTTGTACAACCTCTTACAACTGTGCCCTATCATCAGAAAATCACTATACCATCACAACAACAAAACATACACAACTTTCTCCCATATCATACTCTACCCTCACACCCAAATTGAAACTGGTAAGAAACATCAACAAACAAAACAACAGTCTACATGTTCAACCAAAACTCACAAAGAACAACAGCAAACAAAACAACAATCTATGTATAACTGGTATGCACTTTCGAAAACTCATATCATAATCATCCCGCCTACTCCACCACAACCGGTGACGGCATCACAACACCGTCACCAACAACCGCACCGCAGTGCAAAAATGCCCGCATCACAACACGAAGTACCGTGCCCGGATCACCACCTGAGGCACCACAACCGCACCGATAGACATCACAACTTACTCAAACCCATAAACACTGACTCAGCATAATTTCTCAGACAAGAAAAACTTAGTCAAATCCACTTTATTAAATCACAACGCAATATATTATATGGATAAACAGATAAGTACCTCATGAACATCATCTCTACCATTTCACGGAATACGCATGTGTTATCTGAAGGAAAAGTAGATCTAAATACTTAACATATTCATATATGTTTTAAATTAATTTGTCATAAAATTAATAAAGGTCTTATGCATGCAAACAAATTAGCAAATAAAGATGAAATAATGTTCTTACATTGTGATTTCGGTTCAAATGGGCACAAAAGAAATTTCCTTTTCTTTTGTTCTTGAGCTTTCCTTTTGGATGAACAAAGACCCAAGTGTAGGATCTCTCCCAAGGAATTATACCCAAGGCTTACTCTTAATAAAATTAATATTATATATACTAGATAATATTAATTTTGTGAAGAAAAATGATCCAAAAATATTTGATTTTTGCTCTCAAAACCGGCTGAGAGAGAGGAGAATGAAAGGTGATTTTTCTCTTACTTAAACTCTTATTTTTAGTGTATTGAATGAATGATAATCACTAGTCAACCTCTAAGTGAATATTAAGCAAAATAATAAGAAAAACCACAAGGGTTGTCTTCCCCAAAACCGGTTGGGAGAGGAGGTGCAAAAGAGCCAATGCATGCCCTAGTTGTTCTTCACAATGAGCAATAGGCATGTAAGGCTAGTTTTAGTAGGTAATTATGATGTTTACCACTAATAACAACTTAATATTTGCCTAACCATCCTCATATTTTCGGCACATATGGATAATGTGGAATCCATATTATTTTTGTCAATTGTCAATATGTCACATGTCATATTTCACATAAATTTGTTATGTATTTTTAACATATTAAAAATCAACGTATTATTAAAAATACGTCACATACAAAAATCGACTTAGTAATTTCATAATTACTTGTACCAAAATATTTTACCATTTATAAATCACAACAGATTGTTTTTATAATAATTCATTCAATTTCAATTGTTTCTTTAAACAATAATTTCATCTGAGTAATGATACAATTCGATTACTCAGACCGTATCTTATTTAATCACATTACAATGTGACACGTAAATTTTACTTCCAAAATCGTCCGTCAATTTTCAAGTAATTTAATTAACTCGTAACATTATACGATTAATTAAATGATCAATTAAGAGTGTTGCCCTATAGGTATGACCTAGGGGGTCAACTAATCACCACCGTCGCACGACAGTAATGTCAAACTCTAGTGAGCCAATCACTACCAATATATGTTGACCAGTTGACAGTAAAAATACTTCCCAATTGTATTCTTTAAAATGAGATTTTAATAATGATATTTAAATCATGTGATCGCACTATTGTTGAGGACACATTTCCCAACAATCTCCCACTTGTCCTCGACAAGTGTGCGTCACCAATTCTCTTGTCCTATTACTATCTCACACTCAATGCAAGGTGTCCTTCAGGTTGTACTTGCAAGTGATCATATCGAGAGTGGTTTCCTCGATCTGGAGAATAACTGATTGACCGGACTTATCTATCATAGATACTTTCCGAGCGTGGCCACACATTTCCAGTTCATTACTCCTCGAGTGGCCCTGAGACATTGTTATAACCCTGACTAGGGGTGGACAATTCCTATCGCACTCATTCCCTTCGACTAGCCACAACCATCATAACCCAAAATATGGCCATTTGACCCCATTTACGAAGGTCGTAGTAACACAAATCAAAGTTAATTTGAAACTGTGCCATCTTAGGCGAATAGTCTTTAGTTAAAAGAATCGACTCATTTGAATACTACAGCAGCTCTCGCCACGACCAGGCTATATAAATTTGCCAGAACTCTATAAGCGGTCATTAGGCCCGACAAAATGTTCCTAACGATGCTGCTATGTGATCGACTAGTCATCTCACATGACTCTATGGCACTTGAACTTGCCATCAATCGCATCACACTCTAGTCACTTCGAGACGTCACCTCATACAAGTGACTATGGGCAAATACTATGTTAATCCGTGTTCACTTTAACGGGGTTCAATTGTCATTACAACCCGTTTGGATGTAACAATGTATAAATTAAAGATAAAAGACAAATGTGATTATGAACATGAACAAAAACAATACTTTTATTTCATTTCAAAATCTAACAAAAACTTGGTACACGTTTAAGTCCCATAGATGTAACATGTCCATCATGCTTAGCCTGCGATAAAGGCTTGGTGAGCGGATCGGCTATGTTGTCATCCGTCCCAACCTTACAAATCGCAATTTCTTTTCTTTCAATGAAATCTCTTATCACATGATATTTTCTAAATACATGTCAAGATCTATTACTAGGCTTCGGCTCCTTAGCTTGGAAGATCGTCCCACTATTATCACAATAGAGAGTGATGGGATCATTGGCGGTAGGTACTACTTTTAGACCTTCCGTGAATTGCCTGATCCAAACAGCTTCCTTAGCAGCTTCTTCGATCCGCAATGTACTCAACCTCCGTTGTAGAATCATGGATTCTGCTTCTTCCTTGAAGCTTCTCCAGCTTACGGCACCACCATTGAGCATAAAAACGAAACCAGCTTGTGATTTCAAGTCATCTCTATCTGTTTAAAAACTTGAGTCCGTGTATCCATTAACACGCAACTCAGTATCTCCTCCAAACACTAGGATAGAGTCCTTAGTTCTTCTTAAGTACTTAAGGATGTTCTTGACGGCAATCCAGTGACTCTCACCTGGGTTTCCTTGATATCTACTCGTCATACTCAAAGCATACGAGACATCAGGACGTGTGCATATCATGGCGTACATGATTGATCCAACAGCGGAAGCATAAGGGATCAACTTCATGCGTTCAACATCATGGGGTTCGGAGGGAGATTGAGTCTTGCTCAATATCGTCCCGGTTACCATAGGTACCAAACCCCTTTTGGATTTGTCCATGATGAACCGTCGAAGAATCTTATCAACATAAGACTCTTGACTTAGTGCCAGTATCCTCTTGGATCTATCTCTATGGATCCGGATACCTAATATGCGTTGTGCCTCTCCTAAATCCTTCATTTGTAAGTGGTTACCTAACCACTTCTTAATAGAAGACAACATTGGAATATCATTTCCAATGAGTAGTATGTCATCGACATACAAGATTAGGAACACAACATTGCTCCCACTGAATTTCATGTATAAACATGGTTCCTCAACACTTCGAGTGAAACCATTTTCCTTTATAACATGATTGAATCGATGATTCCAACTTCTAGATGCTTGCTTAAGACCATAAATGGATCTCTTAAGCTTGCACACTTTGTTAGGATTTTTAGAATCAACAAAACCTTCGGGTCGTATCATGTACACCTCCTCTTCTAAATGCCCATTTAGAAAAGCGGTTTTGACATCCATTTGCCATATTTCATAATCATGAAATGCGGCAATCGCTAACAAAATCCGTATGGATCTTAGCATGGCTACGGGGGCGAAGGTCTCATCATAATGGAGACCTTGGACTTGGGTAAATCCTTTTGCCACTAGCCTAGCTTTGTAGACATCGTCATGTCCTTCTATGCCATTCTTGATTTTGAATATCCATTTGCATTGAAGAGGTATTGCCCCTTTAGGCAAATCTACCAAGTCCCAAACTTGGTTTTCATGCATAGAATCCATTTCGGACTTCATGGCTTCAAGCCATAAGGAGGAATTTGGACTAGATATTGCGGCCTTGTAGGTGGCGGGCTCGTCACTTTCTATAAGAAACACATCGAGTGTTCCATCTTCCTCGATAAGTCCCACATATCGATCGGGATGGCGAATTACTCGACTCGTTCTTCTTAGTGGAGGAGGTACAACCGTGTTAGACGACGAAGGAACATCTTCTTGCGTCTCTTTCTCGGTTTGTGGCTCTTGAACTTCGTCAAGTTCAAAATTTCTCCCACTCTGTCTCTTAGAAATGAATTGACTTTCTAAGAAGACAGCCTCGCAAGACACAAACACTTTGTTCTCTTGAGGTTTTTAGAAGTAGTATCCTCGAGAATCCGAGGGGTAGCCTACAAAGGTGCATTTTTCGGATCTTGGGGCAAGCTTGTTGTCATTCTTAGTTTTGATGTAAGCATCACATCCCCAAATCCTCATATAGGATATATTGGGAACTTTTCCCGTCCACATTTCATATGGAGTCTTCTCGGTGGATTTAGTGGGACTATTGTTCAAAGATCTAATTGCGGTTTGAATCGCAAATCCCCAAAACGAGTTTGGTAACTCGGTTTGACTCATCATGGATCGAACCATATCAAGTAGAGTTCGATTTCTCCTTTCGGCAACACCATTGAGTTGTGGTGTTCCAGGTGGAGAAAGTTGTGATATAATACCACAACCTTTCAAGTGTGAATCGAATTCAAGGCTAAGATATTCTCCACCACGATCAGAACATAGTGCTTTTATCTTTTTGTCTAATTGGTTCTCTATCTTGTTTTGAAATTCCTTGAATTTCTCAAACGCTTCACTCTTATGTTTCATTAAATAGACATACCCATGTCTACTCAAGTCGTCGGTGAATGTTATAAAGTAGTCATAATTTCCACGAGCGGTGATACTCATTGGTCCACAAACATCGGTGTGTATGAGTCCCAATAGTTCACTAGCTCGTGTCCCTTTACCACTAAAAGGATTACGAGTCATCTTGCCAAGTAGGCAATATTCGCATGTACCATATGATTGATAATCAAATGGTGTAATCACATTAGTCGAAATTAATCTTTTGATGCGATTCTCGTTTATGTGACCTAATCGACAATGCCAAATGAACGCTTCATTTGGGTCACTTGATTTGAGTTTCTTTGATTGAATGTTATAGATATCATTAGTCGGATTTGAGGTCTCTAAAATGTAAATGCCATTGATAGAGGAAGCTTGGCCTATAACCAAGCCGTTCCTTGAAATAGTACAACGATTGTTCTTAATGACAAAACAAAAACCGTCCATGTCTAGCATGGCGATTGAAATAATGTTTTTAGAGAGTGTAGGCACATAAAAACAATTATGTAAATACAACTCAAATCCATTAGGCAAAGCTAAAACATAAGTTCCTTTGGATTCGGCCGCTACCCGAGCTCCATTTCCAAGGCGTAGATCCACATCTCTCTTGCTAAGCCTCTTCACATCTCTTAAACCCTGTAAATGATTACAAAGGTGAGAACCACAACCGGTATCTAGTACCCATGTCGTAGTGGAAGTATAATTTATATCAATAACATAAATTTCTTTAGGAATTTTACCTTTTGGGAACGATGATTCCTTCCCTTATATTTCGCAAATATACGGGACAATTCCTAAGCCAATGTCCCATGCCATAGCAATAATGGCACTCATCATTAACTTGCTTGAAGTTTTTGATTTTCTTTCCCTTCTTCTTGAACCTTTTGCCCTTTGAAGCAAGAACTTGATTGCTTGAGCTCCCACTAGTTTTGGCATCTTTATCTTCCAGAGACAAAGACCCTATAGATTGTATGAGGTAGTCTTCCTGAGACGGACTCACACGAGGTCTAGTAGTAGTAGGTGGTTTAGAAGAAGTGATGAAGTTAAGGTTTCCATCCGAACCTATCCCAAAATGAAGTTCTCTAGTAGTGTCGAAATCATTGTTGGAGCAAACGTCGTCAAAAACATTGTGGTAAGACTCAATAGTTATTGGTGCGGTAGCATTTGATGGATTCATTGTAATGAACTACAAATATGGAGGAAAAGGAAATATTAACATTTGTCTTTTTAAATCATACTTGTAAAATATTAACAAGATATGAACATTTATATAGTGACCTCTACCCAACTATAATAAATGATTCCAAGACCCAAATTCATATCGACTTAGGCACGGTATGGCCGATGAAACCTTTATCAATATAACTCGGTGGATTAACGTTTAATCGATTCTACTTTTAGAACTCTTGGTCGATAATATTACATTAACAATTATCTGTAGCCCAAAACACATCCGACAAGGGCACGGTATGGCCGATGAAACCCTTATCGAAAAACTTTTGTTGAGTTCAATCCAAATTTCGAATAAATGTGTCCATGATCCAAATCCACATCAATTTAGGCACGGTATGGCCGATGAAACCCTCATTAACATGAACTCGGTGGATTAACATTCATCACCCACTTCCCCTACATAACAAGGTTTGTACCCCGGTAAGGCCGAGTGCACTCCCTCGCGAAATAGGTTTTCATGGTTTCTACTATTTGGTAAGGCTATGTCTCAATTAATTGTTTTAGCGAGAGGTCATGTCAATTTATTATCTATCACGTTTTAAGTGAACTAAAGCGGTGAACTACGATAATTCTAATTGACACTGTCGATAAACTCGATAAAATAAGGATGCATGTTTTAGTTATGGCGATTTAGCGATGCAGGTGACATAATATAAAATGCAAGCATAAAATAAATAAATCCTAGTATGGCCTTCCTAAAATAGAAAAACTATTTAACTATTACATATTCGGAAACCAACTCCATTGGTCCCTTGAACTTCGGTTGTGACACGCATCTCGAGGTAACACCGTCTTTATGTATCGCCATCTTGAAGAAATCCGTCTTTGGGAACTCCGAGATAAATTAAATTACATAGCAAATTACATAATTTCCTATTATACATTTGTAACTAAAATAAAATAAATCTATTAAATTACAAAACGGTGATACGAGATCACAATAAAATTACAACCGAATAGATATTCCCATACATTTCGGGAAATACCAATTAAAATCTAAGGCCATACTAAGTAAAATTACATAATTCAAAAATTACATAAATTAAAATTATGGCAATCATAAAGAAAATGCAGCATTATAATATGTATGAACATGCTCAATTTTATGCTAAATCGCCTTTAATTAGCCAATATCGTATATTACTCGGTTTTTACGGATTTGCGTGATTTCAACATTTTATAATCACAAAAATTACATAAATTCATATTTATGCATAAGTTAATTACCCTAACCTCTTAGGACTCAAAATTTAGTCTTCACTAATTATTTGACCATAATTAACTCATATTTATAAAATTGTTCATTAATGGACCAAAAATTACAAAAATAAGCTATAAACTTCAAATAAATCACAAAATTTCAAATAAACTCAAAATTTGAAATTTAAACTCATGAACATTCTGGAAAAATACCATGACACTAATAATGTTCAAAAACTTAGGTTAAAAATTTCGAAAATTTTCCGGAAAAACAATGTTGCGGTTTATCGGTTTTTAACTAAAATAATCATAAAAATATGAGAAAAATTTTATTCATCAACTTTTCAATTTTAGATCTGAAAAAGATAATAAAATGCAACATTAGACGTTTTTCCTTAATCATAGATTATGTTTTATTAATTTTTCACTAATAATGTCACTATTTATGCTATTTTTCTTCAAAAATCCATAAATCATGCAAAAAGACTTCACTATAGCCCATTATTTTACACACATCTTGTAAAATTGCATGTGATAACATATTAAATTTCTATGACCAGATTCGAAATTTAACTCATATTAACCTATTTTTCACCTAAATCCGAATTTAATAATGAAAAATCCATTTTTCGAGCATAACAAGTCCAAAATTATGAAAATTTCCAGGTTATCTCAAAATAATATATGTGACAACATATCCAAAAATCACTGGAAAATTCGAAGGATAGCTAATTTTAGACAGAAAATGACATTTTTACTCATAAAATCATATTTAAATGCCATTATTGTATAATATAAACAATAAAAATCCGTAAATTTAACCAAAATATCCTAAAACATTTTAGGACCAGAAATTTTAATATGCATGAATTAATTTCGTGATATATCATAATAACACAAATTTACAAGTTTTATATGTTAATCTTTATAACCCGGAAAAACTTTTAACCGATTTGCATGCAAACAACCATGGCTCTTGATACCGATTGAAGGAAAAGTAGATCTAAATACTTAACATATTCATATATGTTTTAAATTAATTTGTCATAAAATTAATAAAGGTCTTATGCATGCAAACAAATTAGCAAATATAGATGAAATCATGTTCTTACATTGTGATTTCGGTTCAAATGGGCACAACAGAAATCTCCTTTTCTTTTGTTCTTGAGCTTTCCTTTTGGATGAACAAAGACCCAAGTGTTGGATCTCTCCCAAGGAATTATACCCAAGGCTTACTCTTACTAAAATTAATATTATATATACTAGATAATATTAATTTTGTGAAGAAAAATGATCCAAAAATATTTGATTTTTGCTCTCAAAACCGGTTGAGAGAGAGGAGAAAGGAAGGTGATTTTTCTCTTACTAAAACTCTTATTTTTAGTGTATTGAATGAATGATAATCACTAGTCAATCTCTAAGTGAATATTAAGCAAAATAATAAGAAAAACCACAAGGGTTTTCTTCCCCAAAACCGGTTGGGAGAGGAGGTGCAAAAGAGCCAATGCATGCCCTAGTTGATCTTAACAATGAGCAATAGGCATGTAAGGCTAGTTTTAGTAGGTAATTATGATGTTTACCACTAATAACAACAACTTAATATTTGCCTAACCATCCTCATATTTTCGGCACATATGGATAATGTGGAATCCATATTATTTTTGTCAATTGTCAATATGTCACATGTCATATGTCACATAAATTTGTTATGTATTTTTAACATATTAAAAATCAACGTATTATTAAAAATACGTCACATACAAAAATCGACTTAGTAATTTCATAATTACTTGTACCAAAATATTTTACCATTTATAAATCACAACAGATTGTATTTATCATAATTCATTCAATTTCAATTGTTTCTTTAAACAATAATTTCATCCGAGTAATGATACAATTCGATTACTCAGACCGTATCTTATTTAATCACATTACAATGTGATACGTAAATTTTACTTCCAAAATCGTCCGTCAATTTTCAAGTAATTTAATTAACTCGTAACATTATACGATTAATTAAATGATCAATTAAGAGTGTTGCCCTATAGGTATGACCTAGGGGGTCAACTGATCACCACCGTCGCACGACAGTAATGTCAAACTCTAGTCAGCCAATCATTACCGATATATGTTGACCAGTTGACAGTAAAAATACTTCCCAATTGTATTCTTTAAAATGAGATTTTGATAATGATATTTAAATCATGTGATCGCACTATTGTTGAGGACACATTTCCCAACATTATCAATACACATAAAATTATAACTAGCCATGCCAAATCAATCAGATTACTACCTTTTTAGCCTCATTCCATCAGATTGTCGTACCCTACATATCACAAACATTCATATAACATCTTTATAACTATCACACCATACCGCTTCTCGTGAGGTCAGAACCTCACACAAACATTTATACACATCATAGACCCATAATCACATCCAACTAGTCAATCCTGATCACGTAAGTTACCACTTGATAAAGGTTACCTGTCGCCCGAGCTTAACTCATATGCCCCTCATAACATATTTTCCCATTCGCATAACCATCACCTCATGCCATACCATTAATATTCAACCACTAGCGCTCGCCTCATATAACCACATCTTATACTCCCTTACAACCATACATATCAATCCGGCCTTTGTAAAATCAACCTCTCTAGGACTGTTGTCTTTCTTATCTATCATCACCCTTAACCACTAGTGACAACACCACAATACCACCACTGCTTGTATATCAAACCTCTTACACTCATATCAAAACAACACGGTTTTTTTTCTTATCTTTGGTTAACATCCCCAAATAAAGAACATCAAACCCATCAACAAAATTACCTCAACATTATTCCCAATACTATCTTAATTGTATCGTCATCTAACTTTCCACCAAAAATCTCATATCGTGTAAATACTCCACCAACTCTTACTCCCTTAATTCCTCGAAACTCATTATTAATCACGTTGTCCTGAAGCTCCCATATAACTATTAACTAACATCCTCATGATAATATCACACATTTCGATGATTCCTTACCTTTATATCACATAACTCCGGTGAAAATTTTCCTTAGCTTAGTTTTTACTCTTCTTTTCTCTTCACATTCAACAATACCATTTAATAGCTCAACTCCTTATTACTTCTATCTAATTCTTTAGTGCTCCGGTTACCTTCTCATTCCGCCAAAGCTCAAATCCCATTATTTCATGTCTATATCATCTCACTCTTTCTTACCATGGATCTTCACTTATTATGCTATCGCTCACACTTGTCTCTAACCTATCCATAAAATCAACGTTCACTGTTTAAACAACTTCATTTCATGCCGTTAAATGCCCAAAGAAATCACACGTAGTTTCACCTCTTAATAAACCAAATCTCCCAAACTCACTCACTGTCTACAAATCCACCTCGCAACATGTCTCCATAAAGTTCACTATATACCACTCTTCTCAACCCCTTTAAAACGAACTTTCACTACATATATTCTTGACCCACACGACTCCTAACCATCTCACTCCAAAATTCTTTATACATCTCAAGTTGCCACTATCCAAACCTTCCTTTCAATCTTTTCATTTTCACGTTCCTTAGACCCACATCATCCCTTACCCACTTTCACTTACTTTTACATCACTCAATTTCGCGAATAAATCACTCACCACGTCTCATCAAAACTTGCACCATGCCTCAATCAGCTCATCAATATTCTTTTTCTTTTTCCACTTCTCAGCACAACCACATATAGCTCATCTCCTCCCACCAAACTCATACTCACCATAAGGTGCCACTCACCACTCCATAAGATTGGGTAACTTACGTATCAAGACCAACTTACATGTAAAACAATGCATAAAGAAGTAAAATAACAACTTTGAATTAAACATAATATGCAACGAATGTCAAAAGATAAGCATATGACCCAAAAACAGGGTCACTAGATCGAGTATCACCGGCCACTCGATCGAGTAAGGGACTTACTCGATCGAGTAGGTGAAGATCAGAAGCACGTAAAACAAGTCACCAGGGCTACTCGATCGAGTAACTAACGTACTCGATCGAGTTCCCCTTTACTCGATCGAGTACCAAGGCTACTCGATCGAGTACCCCAATTCTCAGCACTGACCAGTTTTCTTAAAACAGTCATAACTCACTCATTACTTGGTCGTTTTGGGTGTGTGACCTATCGTTAGAATCGTAAAAGGACCAGCTATAACCTCCAATTGGAATCACATCAAAATCATTTATGCATCTCAAGTTATAACAGTTTAAAGACAACCTCTTTATAATCGAAAAACACAACTACTTGATTTTACTTCCAAACAACTTAAACAACCACCAAGCAAACAAAACCAGTCCAAAACTCATAAAACCAGTATTCATAATCATATGTTACTATTTTCAAAAGCCAAGCAACAACATTAATCATGCACATAGATTATTTAACTTGTCAATCACGATTTACCACATGCTTTTATTTTATAACTTTACGTACACAATAACATCATATACAACATAAAATCCCCTATTCACATGTTACAAACATTGCCATATTATTAAAATCCATTACCCACATAAACATGTTCCACACATGAATTTCATATTTTTATGCAATTACTTACTTAATCTCTTACAACCAATTCATTCATTACAGCTACACACTTCTTACCACATATACACATGAACAATAGTGGACAAGTACATAAACTTATCATGCAACCTTATGCAAACCAAATATATGTATACGACACAACATTCCTATGCACATGTTATTATTATGCCACATTATGAATCATCCATCCTGCAACATCATCATTCGTCACATATTATCACATATGAACTACTTCCTTTTTCTACCACATCATTCATCATTCTCATATACTTTTCCTACAATTCCAAAACAACATTGTAAACCAACTATCATGCTTTCAATCAATAGCTTCCGAAATCACATCATCACCATCTTTTCTACACATTCCCCATTCTCCACATACATACATCCACCGATTCATGCCACACATCACCATATAGGTACACAATTCACAAGATAAACACATAGCGATCCCGACTCATATCCCATGGTGACCGGTTCAAAATTGTAGGGCGAGTTCGCGACTTTAGGACGTCTCCCAAGCCTTTGCATTAGCTCCTACAACCTTTACCCCGGGTTCATTTTAATTGACTCCCTATATTCATTAAATTCATTGGTTACAGGTTTCAGGATCGTCGCTCTGATACCATTTGTAACACCCCCACACTCCAAGTGCCTTACCAAGACCACTCAGGTATAAGGATGCCACCATCTCGGTTACCCGAGGCATGATATTCATAAGACAATAACGAAACAACTTTAAAATTAAATAAGGTTTAAAGTGATTACATAGCAATTCCCAACTGATAAAAAGAAATACAAGATTCTCAGACGGTTTACTGCTAAAACTACCAAAGCTATAAAACATCGTCTCTGACACAGCGGAAGACTTCTAACTGCCACGTGATGACTCATCCCAGCTATCCCATACGCGTCATATCAGACCTGCTCAATAACTGCTCACCACCCCCGAATGGATCACCACAGTTTTTAAAACATTTAAACGGGGTCAGTACTAATCACACAACTCAATATATCAACAATAAGATAAACAGACAGCTTAACCATCACACACACACACACAATCACACCAATCCCAACAATCTCAATCACCGACCGTCCACTGGGACCAGCGCGATGGGGGACCGCAGCCGTACCCACCAAATCCCCGCTCCTCATAATGAGCGATAACCCTGTCCATTAATGTGCACATCCCCTTCCGTGGCGGGTTCCACGAAGGGCGAAACTAGGGCGTGAAGCCACTCCCGCAAGTGACTCCACTCAGCCGAGAACGCATCTCGAGAACCATAGACAAACAATCACAATCACAATCACAGCCGTCACAATACAATTACTATATCAAACAATCAATATCAACACACCAACAATCATCCCATTATGGGACTAATACTGAGTAGGAAATCCTACCTGGAAAGCACAACTATCAGACAGTCTCTACAGCTGTATAAAAAAGCTTCTTCTACAAAACCTTCTCCTATCATACAACATACAAACGCTACCAAATCACAAACTACTCAAAAACCCCCAAATCCCATATTAGGGTTTAACCAACTTAAAGGAAAGACAATAAAAAAAAGGTACATAGATCTTACCCTCGACGCAAGGATCTCAACGGTATAACAAACGATGAAAACCGACCTTCCAAACTCCGGGATTTGCTAACATTGCGATTAAGATGATGAACGTACTTGCTTTCTCTCTTTGACAGTAAATTAGGTTTTGAAAAAGTGTTTAGAATGATGACGGAAAAAGGTTATATACCTTAATCGCATAATTAACAAAATCCGAGAAAAACTCCCCGTAAACCGGCTACTCGATCGAGTATCTAAGGTACTCGATCGAGTACCCCCTTACTCGATCGAGTATCCTAGTTACTCGATCGAGTACCCAACAGGTCAGAAAATAATTTAAAATGCAACTTACCCTTACTCGACAGAGTGAGGCCTACTCGATAGAGTACCCAAAGACTCATAAATACGGAGTATTACAGGTTGTGGTGTCATGAAATGTGTGGTGGGGAGGGATTTTAATTGGCGAGAGAATAGAAGAAAAGGACGGTAGGGCGACGAGCGGCTCGAGTATGAGACGCTCGGATCATGGCTCTTGGAGACGAGCAGATTTTTCACGGGACTAGTGTATTTCTGCACGGAGACGAGCGGATCCTTCTGAGGACGCTCGGATTCTCTGTCAGGATGAAATCCCAGAAATCGATATAATCAGGACGAGCGGATGCATGGTAAGATGACCGTCTTGACTGAGACGAGCGGATTGTTTATGAAGACGCTAAGATCTTTAGTCAGACCAAAAATTTCTTTTCCAGCTCTCTCAGGACGAGCGTCTTGCTCCGAGGACGCTCGGATCATCGTCTACGTCGAGCGGATTACTTACGGAATGCTCGGATTGATCCTGTTTCTTCCTTATTCCTCATTTGGTGAAAGTGCTTCCCCACGCTTGAATTTCTAAATCCTTCATTCATAAAAAAAATGTTAGTGACTCTCTCTCACTTAATCTCATGGCAAGAATCATGCTTGTGATAAAAATGCAATAAATTTAAAGAAACAAGTAAGAAGAGTTAGTATATTGACAAATAGTGGTTTGGAGAGGACTCCACTAAACTCTCTTTTTGATGATCTTCTCATGGGGGAGGAGGCCCGAGGTAGGTGACCTCGACCTCTCCAATGAATGCTCCTTCATAATACGGTTTCAATCTTTGGCCATTGACTTTAAATTTGCTCCCATCTTCCGGCCTTATCTCGAAGTCTCCATATTTTCCTACCTCGGTGATCACATAGGGATCCATCCATCTAGAGTTTAATTTCCCGGGAAAGAATCGGTATCGGGAGTTGAAAAGAAGGACTTTGTCTCCCTTGTGCAAGGCCTTTTGCTTGATTCTCTTGTCATGAAGCAACTTTGTCCTCTCTTTGTAGATTTTGGCATTCTCATAAGATTGCAGTCGAAATTCCCCAACTCTTGGATTTGCATCATTCTCTTTTGACCACTTAGTTTGAGATCAAGGTTATGAGCTTTGATTGCCCAAAAAGCTTTGTATTCTAGGTCAATTGGCAAGTGGCATGTTTTCCCATAGACAAGTTTGTAAGGGGAGGCTCCTATGGGAGTCTTATAGGCCGTCCTATAAGACCAAAGAACGTCATCAAGCTTCATGCTCCAAACCTTACGAGTATTTTTGACAACCTTCTCAAGAATTTGCTTGATCTCTCTATTTGAAACTTCAACTTGACCGCTTGTTTGAGGATGATATCCTAAGCCGGTTCTATGTTGAACACCATATTTGATCAAGAGGGATGTGAGCTTCTTTTCATGAAAATGTCTCCCTCCATCACTTATGTTGCTCTAGGGACTCCGAATCTTGGGAAGATTACTTTCTTGAAGAGTTTGGTGACCGTTTTGTCATCATCGGTTGGGGTAGCAATTGCCTCTACCCATTTTGAAACATAGTCAACGGCCACAAGAATGTATTTGTTTCCCTTAGATGTCACAAATGGTCCTTGGTAGTCGATACCCCAAACATCGAAGATTTCCACCTCCAATATTCCTCGTTGTGGCATCTCATTCCTCCAAGAAATATTTACCGTTCTTTGACAAGCATCACAATGGAGAATGAATTCCCTAGCATCTTGGAACGTGGTAGGCCAAAAGAAGCCCGATTGAAGGATTTTAGCAATAGTCCGTCGTGCTCCATGGTGTCCACCATAAGGTGATGAGTGACATCCTTCCAAAACACCATAAATCTCCCATTGGGGTATGCACCTCCGTTAAAGTCCATCACTACACTCTTTGTAAAGATTGGGGTCATCCCAAAAATATCTCTTTACCTCGAACAAGAATCTCTTCCTTTGGTTGTAGTTCAAATTCGGAGGAAGAACTCCTCCAACAATATAATTGGCATAGTCGGCGAACCATAGAGTAGTATGCCTCTCAAGTTGTGAATTAATTGCCATCAAAATATCATCAGGGAAAGAGTCATTGATCGGTGTCTCTCCCTCTTCATCATGAAATCGGATTCTCGACAAGTTATCTGCCACCACATTCTTGGCCCCTTTCTTATCTCTTATTTCTAAGTCAAATTCTTGGAGTAGCAAAATCCATCTCAACAATCTTGGTTTTGCTTCTTTCTTTATCAAGAGATGTCGAAGATCACGGTGATCCGAGAAAACAATCACTTTTGATCAAAGCAAATAGGAACGGAATTTGTCTAATGCATAGACAATGGCAAGGATTTCCTTTTCGGTAGTATCATAATTCACTTGGGAGGAATCAAGAGTCTTTCTTATATAATAGATAGCATGCAAAGCCCTTCCTACCCGTTGGCCAAGAACCGCTCCAACGGCGTTGTTGCTCGCGTCGCACATGATCTCGAATGGTAGTTCCCAATTTGGTGGTTGAATGATCGGTGCCGAGATTAGTGCTTCCTTAATTCTATTAAAGGCTTCAACACACTCATTAGTGAAGTGGAATTGGGCATCTTTAAGTAAGAGTTAAGTGAGGGGTTTCGCGATTTTTGAGAAATCTTTTATCAAACGGCGATAGAAACCCGCGTGACCGAGAAAACTTCTCACCCCTCTAACATTCACAGGAGGTGGGAGTTTCTCTATCACCTCAACCTTAGCTTTATCGACTTCGATGCCCTTTTCCGAGATTAAATGACCCAAAACAATACCTTCATTGACCATAAAGTGACACTTTTCCCAATTCAAAACGAGACTAACATCTTCACATTTTTGCAATACAAGAGAAAGATTATGCAAGAAAGAGTCAAAGTCTTTCCCATAAACGCTAAAATCATCCATAAAAACCTCCATTATGGTTTCTAGATAGTCGGAGAAGACACTCATCATGCATCTTTGGAAAGTAGCGGAGGCATTACATAAGCCAAACGACATTCTCCTATATGCAAAAGTACCATAAGGGCATGTGAAGGTGGTCTTATGTTGGTCGTCCGGGTGTATTAGGATTTGGAAGAATCCCGAATACCCGTCAAGGTAGCAAAAGAACTTTTTAGAGGCTAACCTCTCAAGCATTTGGTCAATGAATGGTAGAGGAAAATGATCCTTTCTTTTTGCGGAATTCAATTTTCGATAGTCAATACACATACGCCAACCGGAGATCTTCCTTGTGGGTATTAGCTCATTCTTATCATTTGTTACCACCGTGGTACCTCCTTTTTTAGGCACCACTTGAACGGGCTAACCCATAAGGAATCCGATATAGGATATATGATTCCCGCATCAAGTAACTTTATAACCTCTGCTTTTACAACTTCTTGCATGTGGCGGTTTAATCTCCTTTGAGATTGGATGGTATGTCTATGGTCTTCTTCTAGATGAATCCTATGCATGCAAAAATTGGGTCTTATCCCCTTAAGATCATCTAGACTATAACCTATAGCCTTTTCATGTTGTTTCAACACATCAAGCAATTTTCCAAATTGGTTCTCATCAAATTTGTCATTAACAATCACGGGTTTAGTCTTAGATTCATCAAGGTAAGCATATTTCAAATTTGGTGGAAGGGGTTTTAGAGTTGGAAGTTGTACCTTGATTTCTTCCATTGAAGATTCATTGAGGACTTGCTCCATTTCCATTAGACATTCCATTCTCATGGTATATTCAACTTGTTCTTCAAGCTCACTAATCTCGTCCTACTCAAATTTCATGACAAATTCTTCTTGCTCCTCGTCTTGTATGATATCATCTTCTATGGCTTGTTCTTTTTCTATGGGTTGATATGCTTCCACAAGAATGTTATGTACCAATACAGATTACTCATGAGTAAGTTCTTTGTATGTTCGAGCGGCCTCAAGAAGATCTACTTCTAATTCCCAATGCATATTTTTGGCCTCACTTGCTTCTAAGGCTTCCAATGCTTGCATGGGGTCTTTGAAGAAAGGTATACTCAAGTGGTCCTCAACAAAATAATCTATAATATCCATCTTGCAAAATGCACTAAGAGAAAAAGATGAGAAGTACCTTGAGGAGTTTTACTTCCCCAAGGCAAAGAAAGACACGACTAAAAACAATCAAAGAAAGTCAAGTCAAGTTAACACCGTCCTCGGCAACGGCGCCATATTTGGTCGGGATTCAGTTTTGTTACTCGTCGTCAAAAGGTCGGATACCAAGGGACGGGTATTGATGTAGGATTTTTGATTGCAAATGGTTGTGTATAAGGGTGTCACAATTTGGGTTGAGGTAGGAGATCAACTAAACTAATCAACAATATAAAAGCAAAGCAATGAAAACAAGCAAGATGATTAAAATGAGTTGTAAACAAATGATTGAAAGCACTAGGGTGTCATGGGTTCATAGGGGATTCATGTTATTTGATCATACAGACATGTTCTCTACTAGATGAAAGCACTTATTGTTGTGATGGGATCGAGTTAGTGTATATCTTACAATCCCTAAGAAGGTTTGGGTCTCGGAGCCGAATCGATTAGATTGTACAACACCTACAAGTCGACTTTATCCTTCCTATCCAACTATATGCTTGGTCAAATGAGACTCGAGTTGGTTTATGTCTTAAAAGTCTCATTGAAAAGGTAAGTGATGGGTAAAAAATGCAAGGACTCAGAGAATCGCATTTCATCAAACATAACATGTGCATAAGTTGGAATCACAACAAGCAAGCAAATTAATTGTGAAAACATATTAGATTAAGCATGAATCAATCCCCATGTTGGTTTCCCCTAATTCCCCATTAACCCTAGTTAAGGAAACTACTCACTCATTATCAAGTTTAACATGCTAACAAGGTTGTCAAGCACACTATCAAGGCAAAACATGATGAACAAATGAAGATGATTAACAATTACTAAAAAGGGATTAAGAGAGAATTATACCTATAAAGATGATTCCAAATAATAAAGAAAAGAATAATACAAGTACTTGATGATTGAGGGAAGGTTGTCAATCCTCCAAATAAAGCCAAATAATCTTCTAATTACCCAAAATAAATGATGAACAATAGAGAAATTAAGGAAACATTAAGAAATGAGATTTGTATTAATGCTAAATTAAGAATTGATTACAAGATTAAGAGAGTATTGAGACTTGATTAAGATAAGATTAAGATCCTATTAAGATGACATGCTAATCTAGGTAGTACAATGGTGTATTTATACTAGAGATTAGGTACAAGAATTAGGGTTACCAAGGGCTTAAATGACTATTAAGACCCTTAAGAAAATTTGAGGAAGTGCTCCTCTCCAGGGAGATGCTCATCTCCATTTTGGTAGCCTTCAGGAAATCTGCGCGTCCCGAGCGTCTAGGCAGTAAGCACGATGGGTTCTGCAAGGGAATCCGAGTGGATCAGGGGAGAGACGCTCGGATCTGTTGGCCTCAAGACGAGCGTCTTGGCATCGGGACGCTCGGATTGGTGGGCAGGGAGATGCTCGTCCTGGGCAGGGAGACGCTCGGATCGGGGGTCAGCACTTTTCTTTTCTTCTTTCCTCAACAATCCTCGGGGATCTTGTTGTGGATGCAAGGATCCTTTCATCATTGCCCAATCTACTTTATTATCTACATAGGCCTTCTAGTATCGTCTTCCCTTTGATGCTTGGTCATTGAATTTGATCAATTTAGCTCCGTTTTGCCATGAAAATGCAAGGTTTGCACTCCTTTCCTATCAAGGGAACAAAACCTCAAAGAATATGCAAAACGGGAAACTAAAGATAGTAAATGACCCAATTATGCACTAAAAAGCATAGGAACGAGGCTAATTCGGGGACTAAATATGCTTAAATATGAGTCACATCAGTATTATTAAGAGGTGAAACTAATGTGTGATTTCCTTGGGCAATTAACGGTATGAGATGAGTTTTTGTTTCTAGAGAAAATAAAACTTGAGATGGTTTGGACTGATTGGTGATAAGTGTGAGTGATTGTAACACCCACATACTCCAAGTGCCTTACCAGGACCACTCAGGTATAAGGATACTACCATCTCGGTTACCCGAGGCAATGATAATCATAAGACAATAAGGAAACGTACTTTATTAAATAGGTTTAAGTGTTTACATAACAAAACCAACTGCAAGCAAAATACAACTGTTCTCAAACTATAAACCAACTAAATGAGACTGTCTTAACAAACACAGCGGAAGACTAAAGACTCTGATATGTGATGACTCCATCCCCAGCTAGATCCCACGCGTATCCAAGATATACCTGTCAAGCAACTGCTCACTACCCCCGAATGGATCACCACAGTTTTTAAAACATTTAAACGGGGTCAGTACCAATCACACAATTCAATATATCAACAATAAGATAAACAGACAGCTTAACCGTCACACACATACAACCACACCAATACCAACAATCTTAATCACCGACCGTCCACTTTGGACCATTCGCGATGGGGGACCGCAGCCGCACCCACCAAATCCCCGCTCCTCATAATGAGCGATAACCCTGTCCATTAATGTGCACATCCCTTCGGTGGCGGGTTCCACATAAGGCGAAACTAGGGCGTGAAGCCACTCCCGCAAGTGACCCCACTCGGCCGAGGACACGCCGAGAACCACGACAACAATCACAATCACAATCGCAATCACAACCGTCACAATACAATTACTATATCAAATAATCAATCTCAATACATCAACCAACATCCCATTATGGGACTAATACTGAGTAGGAAATCCTACCTGGAACAGCAACACAATCAGACGGTCTCAACAGCTGTATTAAAATTCCTCTTCTACGAATCCTCTTCCTAGCATATAATCACATAATCACTAATTACACAAAACTACCACAAATCCCCAATTCCCAAAATTAGGGTTTAACGAAACTTAATTAAATATAACAAATTCGATACATAGATCTTACCCTCGACGCAAGGATCACAAAGATGCAAAGAACGGTGAAATCCGACACCTCTAGCTCCGGGATTTGCTAATGATGCGATGACAGACAAACTACGTAACTCCTTTTCTCCTCACTTAGGTTTTAGAAAAGATAAAAGAAACTAAGAAAAGTGACGGACAACCTTTTATACTTATCTCGCATCATTTAAAAAAACCCGACAAAACATCCCCCGTAAACCGGCTACTCGATCGAGTAGCTGAGGTACTCGATCGAGTGCCCCCTTACTCGATCGAGTATCAACGATACTCGATCGAGTACCCAACAGGTCAGAAACTATTTTAAAACGCAACTCACCCTTACTCGACAGAGTAAGGCCTACTCGATAGAGTACCCAGAGACTCATAAATACGGAGTATTACAGTCTTCCCTCCTTAAAAAGAACTTCGTCCCCGAAGTTCAACCCATACATGAAACAACCATGCTAACTCGACCAAGACACAACGACATAACTAAGAACTCAAGAACTCGACCAAACATAAAACATGAACTCTTAACACCCACTCCACCAACTATGTTTACTTCCTTAACATGACTCACGATATCGTATCCACCACATATATGTCTCTCACAACACCAGCTCCATACAACACCAACTACCATCCTCTAACGCTGCTAGCTCCATAGTATCATCCACTATCAAATCCAAAATCAAGACACTCATAGACATCAAACGGAATGTTACATTCTACCACCCTTAAAAGGAACTTCGTCCTCGAAGTTTACTAACACTCATAAACATCATCATCCAATCACAACACCGGTGAAATATTCTCACACTCCTAAACATCGAACTACTACAAGCACGGTCATGACCTTTAACAAAATTAACCACAACACGAATCAACCTTTTATTCGACATCAAGACTCAAACTTCCAAATATATTATCATATGCACACCCCATCAAAATCTCTTTTATCGCATCCTACTCCTGTTAAGATAAATGTTACGTCCTCGTAACTCACTAATACTAAATCATAGCTATATCGTCTCATTATTCTCATCACCACCGCATGTCAAAGATAGCCACCTATAATCTAAACACTCGCCATGTATATATCGAAAGCTCTCTTACTTAAACATTTCTCATATCTCAACTCATTCGGCCCATCACTTAACCTATACCATAAAACTCGTAGCAAAATCACCATACTAACTCTCCATTATTACTGCAAGACAACATACCTCTCTATGTAAAGCACCTATCTCCCAAAAGCATAACTCACGATCCACACTCGTTATGTACACTCACACTAGATCCTCAAGTTCTTTCCTTGATTACCGCAAAACTCATACATAACTTAACATGACACTAATTTCCCCAACACCCTACACTCACTGTCTCCACAAAGGATTATGAACCCCCTGCATCTTTCAGGTCATTACCACACATGTTTTACGAATCACTTGCCATTACCATGTCTACAGAAGCCTTATCTAAAACAAGATCAGAATTACTGTAACAACCTCTCACAACCGTGTCCCATCAACAGAGTGTCACTATACCATGACAACAACGAAAACATATACAACTCTATTTCATATCGTACTCTACCCTCATTCCCAAACTTAACCTGGTGAAGAAAACATCAACAAACAAAACAACAGTCTATCTGTCCAAAATGAAACTCACCGGAAACAACAACAAACAAAACAACAACTATGTATAACTGATATGTACTTTTGAGAACTCGTATCATAATCATCCCGCTACGCCACCACAACCGGTGACGGCATCGCAACACCGCCACCAACAGCCACACCGCAGTGTGAAAATACCCGCACCACCACACTATGTACCGTGCCCAGATCACCACCCGAAGCACAACAATCACATCGATAGACATCACAATTGCATACAATTCCCATAAACACTGACTCAGAATAACTTCTCAGACAAGGAAAACTTACTCAAATCCACTTTACTAAATCACAACGCAATATATTTTATGGATTAAACAGATAATAACCTCGTGAATATCATCCCCTTACCATATCACAGATTGACATGTATCATGAATACATACTAGTATAGCCAGTCATGCCAGCTCACTCAAATTATTACCTTTTTGAATATCATTCAATTAGATTAGCGTACTCAACATGCATTACAGAACATTCAAATAGCAACCTTATGATAATCACACCATACCACGTCTTGTGAGGTCAAAACCTCACACAAACATTTATATATCATAGACCCGTAATCACATCCAACCAGTCAATCCTGATCACATAAGTTACCACTCAACAAAGGTTACCTGTCGCCCGAGCTTAACTCGCATGCTCCTCATCACCTTCTTCCATTCGCATAACCAGCACCTTCTGCCATACATAACTACACAGCTAACACTCACTATGAGAAACCGCCTCCTAAGACTATGTCTTATACTTCCTCACAACCATACCTATCAATTCAATCTCTACAAAATCAGCCTCTTTAGAATTGCCATCTTTCCTATTTATCATTAACCTTAACCACTAGCGACAACATCTCCACACAACTACCGTTCATACATCAAACTTCTTACACTCATCTCTAAACATCACTGTTTCTTCCCTATCTTTGGTTATCATTCCCAATAACGAGCATCAAATCCATCAACAAAATTACCTCAACATTCTTCCCAATACTATCCTTAATTGTATCATCATCTAACTTTCCACCAAAATCTCATATCATGCAGATATTCTATCAACTTCTTACTTTCCTTAATCCCTCAAAACTCAAGACTAATCATGTTATTCCGAAACTCCTATATAACCATTAATTCAATTCCTCATGATAGTATCATGCATCTCGACGATTCCTTACTTTTATCACATAACTCCGGTGAACATTTTCTTAGTTTTACTCCCCTCATTCTTTTCTTTTTACACTCGACTAAAGCAATTAACCATTCAACTCCTTATTACTTCTTCCTAACTCTTTAGTGTTCCGGTTACTTTCTCATTGCTCCAAAATTCCAATCCCATTATTTCTTATCGATCTTATCTCACTCTTCCTTACCATGGGTCCCTTCTCATCACTCCACTCACTCACACTTGCCACTAATTTGTCCATAAAAAAAAAATCAATGTTTAATGTTCAAACAATTACATCTCCCTTTTGACATCTCTATAAATCAAAATTCTTTTTATACCGTTAATTGCCCAAGGAAATCACACATTAGTTTCGTCTCTCGATAACACAAATTTCCATACTCAGTCACTATCTGAAAATCCACGTCGCGACATGTCTCCATTAAGTTCACTATATACCACTCTTCTCAATTCCTCTAAAACGACCTTTCATTACATATATTCTTACTCAACGCTATTTCTAACCATCTCCCTCCATAATTCGTTATACATCTCAAGTTGTTACTATCCACATCCTTTCTTTCAATCTTTTCATTCTCACGTTCTTTAAAATTACATCATCCCTTTGCCCACATTCACTTACATTTTCATTACTCAACATACAATCATGTCACTCATCTCGTCTCACACAACATGTCCTATGCCTCAATTAAGCCTTACCAATCTTCCTTTTCTTTTTCCTCTACCGATCACAACACATACAAATCATGTCCTCCCCACTGAACTCATACTCATCATAGGTGCCACTCTTTACATCATAAGATTGGGTAACTTACGCATAAGAATTAACATACATGTAAAACGGTGCATAAAGAAGCAAATTAATACCTTTAAATTAAACATAATATGCAACGAATGTTAAAAGATAAGCATATGACCCAAAACAGGGGTCACTAGATCGAGTACAGGCCACTCGATCGAGTAAGTGACTTACTCGATCGAGTAGGTGAAGATCAGAAGCACGTAAAACAAATCACCAGGGCTACTCGATCGAGTAACTATCGTACTCGATCGAGTGCCCCCTTACTCGATCGAGTACCAAGGATACTCGATCGAGTACCCCAATTCTCAACACTGTCCAGTTTTCGTAAAACAGTCATAAGTCACTCATTTCTTGGTCGATTTGGGCGTGTGACCTATCGTTAGAATCGTAAAAGGACAAGCTATCACCTCCAATTGAAATCACATCAAAATCATTTATACATCTCAAGTTATAACAGTTTAAAGACAACTTTGCTGTAATCAGACGACATAACTATTTGATTTTTACTTCCAAACAACTTAGACAACAACCAAGCAAACAAAACCAATCCAAAACTCATAAAACCAGTATTCCTAGTCATATGTTACTATCTTCAAAAGGCAAGCAACAAATAACTCGATGCACATATATCATTCAACTTACCAATCACATATTACCCACATGTTTTTATTATATAACTTTACGTAAACAAAATTACAATTATATGACATCAAGTATCATATTCACATGTTACTAGCATAACAAAATTATAACATCTCTTCCATCATACAACATGCTTTAAAAAAAATATCATATTATCATGCAACACTTATCATCTTTTTCCACCAATTATTCATGCTCTTAATCAAACTTTCAGCTATATAAACTCGTACAACACTACCAACAACATATATGTATACATAACTCTATGTATAACTCAAATCAAACAAATTTTCCTCCCGTATCTCTATAATGCCATATCGTAAAACAACTATCATGCAACATGCTTTCAATCAACAACATACGAAATCACATCATCACCATCTTTTCTGCACATTCCCCATTCTCCACATACATACATCCACTGATTCATGCCACACATCACCATATAGGTACACAATTCACAAGATAAACACACAGCGATCCCGACTCATATCCCATGGTGACCGGTTCAAAATTGTAGGGCGAGTTCGCGACTTTAGGACGTCTCCCAAGTCTTTGCATTAGCTCCTACAACCTTTACCCCGGGTTCATTTTAATTGACTCCCTATATTCATTAAATTCATTGGTTACAGGTTTCAGGATCGTCTCTCTGATACCATTTGTAACACCCACATACTCCAAGTGCCTTACCAGGACCACTCATGTATAAGGATACTACCATCTCGGTTACCCGAGGCAATGATAATCATAAGACAATAAGGAAACGTACTTTATTAAATAGGTTTAAGTGTTTACATAACAAAACCAACTGCAAGCAAAATACAACTGTTCTCAAACTATAAACCAACTGAATGAGACTGTCTTAACAAACACAGCGGAAGACTAAAGAATCTGATATGTGATGACTCCATCCCCAGCTAGATCCCACGCGTATCCAAGATATACCTGTCAAGCAACTGCTCACCACCCTCGAATGGATCACCACAGTTTTTAAAACATTTAAATGGGGTCAGTACTAATCACACAATTCAATATATCAACAATAAGATAAACAGACAGCTTAACCGTCACACACATACAACCACACCAATACCAACAATCTCAATCACCGACTGTCCACTGGACCAGCCTTGCCAGTGGGGGACCGCAGCCGTACCCACCAAATCCCCGCTCCTCATAATGAGCGATAACCCTGTCCATTAATGTGCACATCCCTTCTGTGGCGGGTTCCACAGAAGGCGAAACTAGGGCGTGAAGCCACTCCCGCAAGTGACCCCACTCAGCCGAGGACACGCCTCGAGAACCACAGACAACAATCACAATCACAATCGCAATCACAACCATCACAATACAATTACTTTATCAAATAATCAATCTCAATACATCAACCAACATCCCATTATGGGACTAATACTGAGTAGGAAATCCTACCTGGAACAGCAACACAATCAGACGGTCTCAACAGCTGTATTAAAATTCCTCTTCTACGAATCCTCTTCCTAGCATATAATCACATAATCACTAATTACACAAAACTACCACAAATCCCCAATTCCCAAAATTAGGGTTTAACGAAACTTAATTAAATATAACAAATTCGATACATAGATCTTACCCTCGACGCAAGGATCACAAAGATGCAAAGAACGGTGAAATCCGACACCTCTAGCTCCGGGATTTGCTAATGATGCGATGACAGACAAACTACGTAACTCCTTTTCTCCTCACTTAGGTTTTAGAAAAGATAAAAGAAACTAAGAAAAGTGACGGACAACCTTTTATACATATCTCGCATCATTTAACAAAACCCGACAAAACATCCCCCGTAAACCGGCTACTCGATCGAGTAGCTGAGGTACTCGATCGAGTGCCCCCTTACTCGATCGAGTATCAACGGTACTCGATCGAGTACCCAACAGGTCAGAAACTATTTTAAAACGCAACTCACCCTTACTCGACAGAGTAAGGCCTACTCGATAGAGTACCCAGAGACTCATAAATACGGAGTATTACAGTGATAGCATGATAAGAGAAGATCCATGGTAAGAAAGAGTGAGATGATACTGATATGAAATAATGGGATTTGAATTTTGGAGCAATGAGAAGGTAACCGGAGCATTAAAGAGTTAGGTTGATGGAATAAGAAGTTGAATTATTAATTGGTATTATTGAGTGAAAAGAGGAAAGAAGGATGGAAGTAAGCTGAGAGAACATCGACCAGAGTTAAGGAACATGAAGGTAAGGAATCATGGAAATGTGTGATAGTATCATGAGAGGGCATGAGTTAATGGTTATATAGGAGTTTCAGGATAACATGTTAGCCATGAGTTTCGAGGAATTAAGGGGAGTAAAAGTTGGTAGCGTATTTGCACGATATGAGATTTTGTTGGTGAGTTAGGTGGCGATACAATTAAAGATATTATTGGGATGAATGTTCAGGTAAATTTTGTTGATGGGTTTGATGTTCGTCATTTGGGATACTAGCCGAAAATGGGAAAGAAACCGTGATATTTAGAGATGAGTGTAAGAGGTTTGATATACGAACAGTGGTAGTGTTAAGGTGTTGTCACTAGTGGATAAGAGTGATGATCATCAGGAAAGATAGCCATTCTAAAGAGGTTGAATTTGTAGAGACCACATTGATATGTATGGTTGTGAGGAAGTATAAGATGTGGTTATAAGAGGCGGTTGCTGGTAGTTGAGTATTAATGGTGCGGTTATGTTTGTCAGGAGGTGATAGTTATGCGAATGGGAGAATATGTTATGAAGGGCATGCGAGTTAAGCTCGGGCGAGAGATGACCTTTATCAAGTGGTAACTTATGTTATCAGGATTGACTAGTTGGATGTGATTACAGGTCTATGTTGTGTATAAATGTTTGTGTGAGGTTCTGACCTCCGAGAAGTGGTATGGTGTGATAGTTATAAATTTGTCATCTGAATGTTCTGTAATATATGTTGGGTACGGTAACCTAATGGAATGATATTCAAAAAGTAATAATTTAGGTGATCTGGCATGGTTAGTTATACTTGTATGTGTATTCATGATATATGTTTATTATGTGAAATGATATAGATGATATTCATGAGGTTCTTATCGGTTTATTCCGTGTAATATGTTGCGTTGTGATCTAGTAAAGCAGTTTTGAATAAGTTTTCTTGTCCGGGACCTTATACTGAGTCAGTGTTTATGGGAATTGTGTAAGTTGCGATGACTGTGGATGTGGCTGTTGGTCCTCGCGTGGTGATCCGGGCACGGTACTTCGTGTTGTGATGCAGGTATTTTCACGCTGCAGTGCGACTGTTTGTGGCGGTGTTGCGATACCGTCATCGGTTGTGGCGGAGTATGAGGGATGATTACGATACGAGTTTTCGAACGTACATACCAGTTATACATAGATTGTTGTTTTGTTTACTGCTGTTTCCTTTGAGTTTCGTTTTGGACAGATAGACGGTTGTTTTGTTTATTGATGCTTCTTACCGGTTTCAGCTTGGGAGTGAGGGTAGAGTATTATATGGAAGAGAGTTGCGTATGTTTCCGTTGTTGTCATGGTATAGTGATATTCTGTTTATGGGACACAGTTGTGAGAGGTTGTTACATTATTTTTGACCTTGTTTTAGATGAGGGATTGGTGGACATAGTAATGACAAGTGATTTGTGGAACATGTGTTGTACTGATCTGGAAGATGCAGATGTTTCATTATCTTTTATTGAGACAGTGAGTATAGAGTCTTGGGAATTAGTATCATGTTAAGTTATGGATGAGTTTTGTGATAATAAAAAGAAAGAACTTGAGGATCTAGTGCGAGTGTGTGTAACAAGTGTGGATCGTGAATATGATTTTGGAGATAGGAGCTTTATATAGAGAGGTATGTCGTTTTATAGTAATGTAGAAGAGTTGGAGTATTGGTTATGCTAAGGATTTGTTGGTATAGGTTAGGTGGTGTGCTGAATGAATTGAGGTATGAGAACTGTTAAAGTAAGAGAGCCTTGGATATAGGAATGGTTGTAAGTGTTGAGTTAATAGGCGGTTATCATTCACATGTGGTGGTGATGAGAAGATACAACTAAGGATTTAATATTAGTGGGTTACGAGGACGTAGCCTTTATCTTAAGAGGAGTAGGATGCGACAAAGAGGGTTTGATGGTTGTACATGTTGTAGTATAATTGGAAGTAGAGTATTGGTGTAGCATAAAGGATGGATCTTTGTTGTGGTTGATTTTATTAAAGGTCATGGCCGTGCTTGTAGTTGTATGATGTTTAGGAGTATGAGTATACTTCGATAGTGTTGACAGTTGGATGATGATGTTTATGAGTGTTAGTAAACATCGAGGACGAAGTTCATTTTAAGGGTGGTAGAATGTAACATTCCGTTTGGTGGTTGATCTTGCATGGTGGATATTCTTGATGTTGGATTTGATAGGGGATAATATGTTAATGAAATGGAGCTAGCGGCGTTTATGGATGGTATTCGATAGTGTATGGAGTTAAGGTCGAGAGGCTATAATGTAGTTGATACGATATCGTGAGCCATATTGTGGAGGTAAGCATAGTTAGTGGAGTTAGTTTTAGGAGTTCATGTTTTATAGGTTGGGTTTGAACATCGGGGACGAAGTTCGTTTTAAGGAGGGAAGAATGTAATACCACGGTTTTCTGTACTGTTGGTACTCTATCGAGTAAGGCTTACTCTGTCGAGTAAGTAAGTTTTGGTTTCGAAATAGTGTACTGTCTGTTGGGTACTCGATGGAGTAAGTGGGGTACTCGATCAAGTAGGTATCACTCGATCGAGTAGGTGACTCACTCGATCGAGTAAGTCGAGTTATACGGGTTTTACCGGGTTTGACAGTAATGCGTGAAAAGGTTATATAAAGATTTCCATCAGTTTTTTTTACCTTTCTACTTTGTTTTAAAACCTTCACCAAAGAAAACAAAAATACATTGCATCATTCTCTCGCATTTCTATTAAATCCTACGGGCTAGAGTCGTCGGATCATTGTGTTCTTTACGTCGTTGAGACCGTCATATTGTGGGTAAGATCCTAGTATAGTTTTTATATCGTTTCTTTGATTTTGGTTAAAACCCTAATTGAGTAAATTTGGGGTTTTGGGAGTATTGTTATTATTAGATGGTGATTGTATGATTGTATGTTTGATAGGAGGTGATTTCGTTGAAGAACAGGTTTGATTAGCTGATTGTGACGATCTTGGTGATTGCTTTTCCAAGTAGGATTTTTACTCAGTTATTGGTTACATATTTGTTGGTTGGTTGATTGATTGTTGATGGTTGTTTATTAATAACATTTGTCTATATCGTATTGGAATTACTGATTGTTGATTTTGTAGTTGGTTGTGATTGTTTGTCTGTGGTCCTTGAGATGCGTCCTCGACTGAGTGAAGTCACTTGCGGGAGTGGCTTCACGCCCTTGATTCGTCCTCTGTGGAACCCGCCATAGAAGGGGATGTGCACATTAAGGAGCATGGGTTATCGCTCGGATGAGATGAGCGGGGCTTAAGTGGGAACGGCTGCGGTCCCCCACTAGCGGTGTGGAATATTTGTTGCGATGAGTATTCTGGCAGGACTACACACTTTAGTGTGTGCTCAGGTGTGTGGAGTTATGATGGAGATTGGATAATTGTGTATTGTTTCTATTGTATTGTTTTTGTGTAATCAGTAACTGACCCCATTTAAATGTTTTGAAAACTATGGTGATCCATTCAGGGGTGGTGAGCAGTTACTGAGCAGGTAGGGGATGGACGTGTTGGAATATGTGTCCTCCGACAATAATGCGATCACGACTGTTGATCATGATGATCACATGTTTAAGTCTCATTATAAAGAATACAATTGGGAAGTAATATTTTACTGTCAACTGGTCAACATATATCGGTAATGATTGGCTGACTAGAGTTTGATATTACTGTCGTGCGACGGTGGTGATCAGTTGACCCCCTAGGTCATACCTATAGGGCAACACTCTTAATTGATTATTTAATTAATCGTATAACATTACGAGTTAATTAAATTACTTGAAAATTGACGGACGATTTTGGAAGTATAATTTACGTATCATATTGAAATGTGATTAAATGAGATACGGTCTGAGTAATCGAATTGTATCATTACTCGGATGAAATTATTGTTTACAGAAACAATTAAATTTGAATGAATTATTATAAATACGATTTATAAGTGGTAAAAATTTTTGGTACAAGTAATTATGAAATTACTAAGTCGATTTTTGTATGTGACGTATTTTTATTAATACGTTGATTTTTAATATGTTAAAAATACATAACAAATTTATGTGACATGTGACATATTGACAATTGACAAAAATAATATGGAATCCATATTAACTAAAGTGCCGAAAATGGAGGAGTATTAGGCTTAATATTGTGTTTATATTATAAGTGGTAAACATAATGATTAAAAGAAAGAGTAGCCATGCAACCCTATTAAACCTTGTGAAGACAAATGTGGGCATGCATTGGCTCCCCAAAACACCTCCTCCCACCCGGTTTTCCAAGAAAGAAAGGCAAAGGTTTTGTCTTATATTTTTTCCATATACACTACTTTGATTTAGTTAGTGTATTATTCATTCAACCGTTATCCTAAAAATAAGATTTCTAGAGAGATAAAAAGCTCTCTTATTCTTCTCCATAATACCGAAATTATTAAGTGTTCATAATAATTTTGGGTCAATTTTCTACTAGATTAATATTATACTAGTACTTATAATATTAATTTGAATTAAGAGAAAGCCTTGGGTATTAAGCTTAGGGAGAGATCCTATACTTGGATCTTGGTTCATCCATAAGGGAAAGCTCAAGAACAAGAGAGAAAGGTGATCTCTCTTGTGCCCATTAAACCGAAATAACCAATGTAAGGACATGATTTCTCCTCTATTTTATCATTTGTTTGCATGCATAAGTTCCATATTTAATTTATGACAAACTAATTTATACATATATGAGTATGTAAGAATGTATATAGATCTACATTTCCTTCAATCGGTATCAAGAGCCATGGTTGTTTGCATGCAAATCGGTTAAAAGTTTTTCCGAGTTATAAGAATAACATATAAAACTTGTAAAATTTGTGTTATTATGAGATATCACAAAATTAATTCATGCATGTTAATATTTCTGGTCCTAAAATATTTTAGGATATTTTGGTTAATTGTTCGGATTTTTATTGTTCACATTTCACAATAATGGCATTTAAATATGATTTTATGAGTAAAAATGTCATTTTCGGTCTAAAATTAGCTATACTTCGAATTTTTCATTGATTTTTGGATATGTTGTCACATATATTATTTTGAGATAACCTGTAAATTTTCATAATTTTTGGACTTGTTATGCTCGAAAAATGGATTTTTCATTATTAAATTCGGTTTTAAGTGAAAATAGGTTAATATGAGTTAAACTTCGATTCTGGTCATAGAAAATTAATATGTTGTCACATGAAATTTTAAAAGATGTGTGTAAAATAATTGGCTATAAAGAAGTCTTTTTTCATGATTTATGGATTTTTGAAGAAAAATAGCATAAATAGTGACATTATTAGTGAAAAATTAATAAAACATAATCTATGACTTAGGAAAAACGTCTAATGTTGCATTTTATTATCTTTTTCAGATCTAAAATTGAAAAGTTTATGAATATAATTTTTCCACGTTTTTATGATTATTTTATTAAAAATCGATAAACCGCAACATTGTTTTTCCGGAAAAATTTCGAAATTTTTAACCTAAGATTTTGAACATTATGAGTGTCATGGTATTTTTCCAGAATGTTCATAAGTTTAAATTTCAAATTTTGAATTTATTTGAAATTTTGTGATTTATTTGAAGTTTATAGCCTATTTTTGTAATTTTTGGTCCATTTATGAACAATTTTATAAAATATGGGTTAATTATGGTCAAATTATTAGTGAAGACTATATTTTGAGTCCTAAGAGGTTAGGGTAATTAACTTATGCATAAATATGAGTTTATGTATTTTTGTGATTATAAAAATGTTGAAATCACGCAAATCCGTAAAAACCGAGTAATATACGATATTGGCTAATTAAAGGCGATTTAGCATAAAATTGAGCATGTTCATACATATTATAATGCTGCATTTTTCTTTATGATTGTCATAATTTTAATTTATGTAATTTTTGAATTATGTAATTTTACTTAGTATGGCCTTAGTTTTAATTGGTATTTCCCGAAATGTATGGGAATATCGATTCGGTTGTAATTTATTGTGATCTCGTATCACCGTTTTGTAATTTAATAGATTTATTTTATTTTAGTTACAAATGTATAATAGGAAATTATGTACTTTATTATGTAATTTTGTTCATTCCGGAGTTCCCAAAGACGGATTTCTTCAAGAATGGCGATACATAAAGACGGTGTTACAACGAGATGCGTGCCACAACCGAAGTTCAAGGGACCAATGGAGTTGGTTTCCGAATATGTAATAGTTAAATAGTTTTTCTATTTTAGGAAAGGCCATACTAGGATTTATTTATTTTTATGCTTGCATTTTATTTTATGTCACATGCATCGCTAAATCGCCATAACTAAACATGCATTGTCTTTTTATCGAGTTTATCGACCGTGTCAATTAAAATTATCATAGTTCACCGCTTTAGTTCACTTAAAACGTGATAGATAATAAATTGACATGACCTCTCGCTAAAACAATTAATTGAGACATAGCCTTACCAAATAGTAGAAACCATGAAAACCTATTTCGTGAGGGAGTGAACTCGGCCACACCGGGGTACAAACCTTGTTACGTAGGGGAAGTGGGTGATAAATGTCTATCCACCGAATTCATGTTGATGAGGGTTTCATCGGCCACACCGTGCCCAAGTTAATGTGGGTTTGGATCATGGACACATTTATTCGAAATTTGGATTGAACTCAACAAAAGTTTTTCGATAAGGGTTTTATCGGCCACACCGTCCCCTTGTTGAATGTGTTTTGGGCTAAAGATATATGTTAAAAGTAATATTATCGACCAAGAGTTCTAAAAGTAGAATCGATTAAACGTTAATCCACCGAGTTATATTGATAAGGGTTTCATCGGCCACACCGTGCCCAAGTTAATATGAATTTGGGTCTTGGAATCATTTATCTAGTTGGGTAGAGGTCACTAGAAAAATGCATAAAACTTGTTTAAATCATACATTTTTACGAGTATTATTATTAAAACGACAATTGTTTTACTTCTTATATTTTGTTTTGTAGACCACTTCTTTTTCATAACAAATGGCAACACCAACACCAACTCCTAATGCTACGCCTCTCGCTAGTTCATCTTGGCTCCGATCCTTTATGGATCGATGTAAACTTGAAAAGAATGGGTCAAATTTCTCCGATTGGGATGCCCAACTCCAATTAGCCGCCGAAGGTGACGACAAGCTTCGTTACCTTACCGAGGTCTCTCCACCCGAACCCTCCACTAGGTCCACCGCGGCCACTAGGGAAGCATATGAGGCTTACCAAAAGGAGTCCGCTGCAATGAAAAATGTCTTGATATTTGCGATGGAGGCGGACCTCCAAAGGAGAGCCTTTAAAATGGGCAATGCTAATGAGATTTACTCCAAACTTGTGACCATGTTTTCACAAACTCCGCGGATCGTCCAATATGAGGCGGCCGCGGCATTCTTTGATCTCGACTTCAAAGAGGGCCAAAAGGTTAGCCCTCATGTGCTCAAACTATTGGAGCTTGTCGAGACCTTGAAAATTCAAAAGGTTGAAATCCCCAAAGAACTCATCGTAGATAGGATTCTACACTCCTTGTCCAAAGTCAAGGCATATGTGCAATTCCGGGTGAATTTCAACATGCAAGACAAGGATGTGTCTCTTGAGGAGTTGCACAAGTTACTTGTGCAAGCCGAGAGGGACATGGGGTTAAATGTGAACCCTCCCAAGGATGTGCTTAACATAAGCACTAAGAGTAAGGGGAAGTTCAAGAAGAATGGGAGAAAGGGCAAGAAGCTAGCTCCCACATTCACCAAAGCTAAGACTTGTGAAGCTAGCACCTCAAAAGTCAAGAAGGGTCCTCTTGATAAATGCCATTATTGTAATGGTATGGGACATTGGAAAAGAAATTGTTCCAAATACCTTGGTGATATCAAAGCTGGAAAGATCACTCCAGTAGGTAAATGACTATCCTTCCTTTATGTTTCAAATTCAACTATGGTATTATGATGCAAAGTTGTGATAATTTATCTCCCTTTTTATTGTAAATAGGGCCTCCACCAAGCAAAGACAAGGGAAAGGAAAAGCAAGCATAAGAAACCATCAAGAAGCTAGGGATAGCTTTCATGGAGCTTTGCTTTTCATTGTCTTATTTTAAGTTATGTTTTGGATTTTAGAACTTTAAGTTTCCGTGTTCGACATGGAAAGGTATTTTGGATAATGGTTTGTATTTTGGATGATGGTGACTTGGTTTGCAACCCAAGTCACCCGTTTTATCATTTATCCTTTTATGTTCTAAAATTCATCTTTAAATGCTTGCACTATGAAACATAAGATTATTCACTTAAAGTGATCTAATAGACAAATATAATGACGGGTTTCATTATATGTCCACATGCTTAAGGCATGTGTATGATCATTTATAAAGTGATTTTGAGTCTATGAACTCTCTTAAAGGTATGTCAATCACCAAGTACACATATGAAATCAATATCCATTAGTCTATCTATGAGATAGTTCTCCTTATACTTCAACATCATTAACTTGTGTCTCATATGCTATCTTTGAATCTATAGTGTATTTATTCTAAAGATAGAGTGGGAGAAAAAAAACTGAGGACACAACACACACAAGGCAAGATAAAATTGTGTACTTGTGTATATGAAGATCTACGCACGAGAGAATGATTTGAATGAAGGTATATCTATTTACATAGTGTGCCGAATAGATGAGATCTATTGTCTCAAGTTAGTTCTATATGACTAAAGAGACCAAGTGAAGTAATCATAAGAGTATATTCTCAAGATAACTACACGAGGAGACCAAAAGAAAGTTTTGGAAGAAAAATGACTAATGTAAAGTCTTAACAAGTTTTTGACTAAGTTCATGAAACATTTGACCAATAGTTTCAACCTCGAGATTTACTTAAGAGCCTAAATGAATCATAGTAACATACTAGTTATGATCGAGTTGCAAAGATTGATATACCGATATCTTCAATGGCCAAAGTTTTAACCACGCAAATGTCGTTGCTTAACCTCACTATGAAATGGTTAAACCTCCTTCCAAAAGGGTATTTGCGAAGGACGTATTCTAGACATTGTTTATATTTGAATAATGACATTACTAGACATCATTATGACATGAGTGTGTTGGAGATTTAAAAATCTTTTTCCGTAAGGTTAAGATGATACCACTTCAAAATAGGTATTTTGAAAGGATATGATGGGAACATATATGGTTTTATCCTAATAACTTGCCAATGCAATTCATATTTCAATTCTTGATAAAGTTTCGATTGAGAAGTCAATTTCGAAATGTGTGAAATTGAGTGGGAGTTAGGAAATTCTCATGTGAAGACATGGAATTTAGTGGGAGCTATCATCCTTTGAATGTTTACGACTCATCACTCATTAAAGAATGACGAGCTAATACCTTCTTTCATAAAGAAGCATTTGAGTTTTCAATTCTGGATGAAAATGGACAATGATGAATCCAATTACATTAAGGGATGTTGGATTAGTATTAAGAGATGCACATCGTATCAACATTCACAAAGGTTATTCATATGAATGAAAATGGGATTACCATTAGCAGTCATGGTAGTTCATTGAACCTAAAAACAGTTGATTTCATGATTATTAGCAACTAATGTTTCCGCCATTAGAATAATCATGTACATGTCCAATGATGAATCATATACATAAGAGCATGATGATAGATTGGTGAGCCATAATAGAAACGTCATGAATTCTCAAGTAGAATCCGATGAGCGATTTCAGTGTTTGACGGAATGTTCCATTGTGTGTTAAGAGGTTGCACATATTGTAGAAAATCCGAGCACATATGAGGATTTATGAGAATCCCAATTCCTTCAAGCCCAGAAAGAGAAATGAGAAGTTTTTGAAAGATGCTTGGTTGAATAAGAGGTTATTCAAAAATAATCTTTCCTAGTTAAGCTAGGACTTGTGAGAAGTGCTAAGCTAATAATCTTGTCAATTGTTACAAGATTCTACAAAACATATACCTAGTGCATTATGTGTGGATGGAATACTTGATCAGTACAAGTTATATCATTCATCACAAATTCGCTCGTTATGTGATAATCGATAAGAAAGTTCTTTCAAGTTAAAGAACCGAAACCAAGGTCGGGAACCTTGATGTGTACTTGGTAAGATTCATGCTATGAGAGAGAACATGAATGTAAAGGGGATTGCAAGTGTAAGAAGTTTGAACACATGGACACATGGCATGTTAAACTTCTATTGCAATCAATAAGTGTTTACACTAACAATATGCATCACAAGGTTGTAATTTGATATTGACTACCCGAGTGTGATGTCGACATTTGTCGTTTGAGTTATTATTAACTCACCTTGCACATTGATATATCCAAACGGGTTGTAGAGACAATTGAACCCCGTTAAAGTGAACATGGATTAACATTGTATTTGCCCATAGTTACTTATATGAGGTGACGTCTCGAAGTGACTAGAGTGTGATGCGATTGATGGCAAGTTCAAGTGCCATAGAGTCATGAGAGATGACTAGTCGATCACATAGGCAGACTGTTAGGAACATTTTGTCGGGCCTAATGACCGGTTATAGAGTTCTGGCAAATTTATATAGCCTGGTCGTGGCGAGAGCTACTATAGTATTCAAATGAGTCGATTCTTTTGACTAAAGACTATTCGCCTAAGATGGCACAGTTTCAGATTAACTTTGATTTGTGTTACTACGACCTTCGTAAATGGGGTCAAATGGGCATATTTTGGGTTATGATGGCTGTGGCTAGTCGAAGGGAATGAGTGCGATATGAATTGTCCATCCCTAGTCAGGGTTATAACAATATCTCAGGGCCACTCGAGGAGTAATGAACTGGAAATGAGTGGCCACGCTCGGAAAGTATCTATGATAGATAAGTCCGGTCAATCAGTTATTCTCCAGATCGAGGAAGCCACTCTCGATATGATCACTTGCAAGTACGACCTGAAAGACACCTTGCATTGAGTGGGAGATAGTAATAGGACAAGAGAATTGGTGACGCACACTTGTCGAGGACAAGTGGGAGATTGTTGGAATATGTGTCCTCCGACAATAATGCGATCACGACTGTTGATCATGATGATCACATGTTTAAGTCTCATTATAAAGAATACAATTGGGAAGTAATATTTTACTGTCAACTGGTCAACATATATCGGTAATGATTGGCTGATTAGAGTTTGACATTACTGTCGTGCGACGGTGGTGATCATTTGACCCCCTAGGTCATACCTATAGGGCAACACTCTTAATTGATTATTTAATTAATCGTATAACGTTACGAGTTAATTAAATTACTTGAAAATTGACGGACGATTTTGGAAGTATAATTTACGTATCATATTGAAATGTGATTAAATGAGATACGGTCTGAGTAATCGAATTGTATCATTACTCGGATGAAATTATTGTTTACAGAAACAATTAAATTTGAATGAATTATTATAAATACGATTTATAAGTGATAAAAATTTTTGGTACAAGTAATTATGAAATTACTAAGTCGATTTTTGTATGTGACGTATTTTTATTAATACGTTGATTTTTAATATGTTAAAAATACATAACAAATTTATGTGACATGTGACATATTGACAATTGACAAAAATAATATGGAATCCATATTAACTAAAGTGCCGAAAATGGAGGAGTATTAGGCTTAATATTGTGTTTATATTATAAGTGGTAAACATAATGATTAAAAGAAAGAGTAGCCATGCAACCCTATTAAACCTTGTGAAGACAAATGTGGGCATGCATTGGCTCCCCAAAACACCTCCTCCCACCCGGTTTTCCAAGAAAGAAAGGCAAAGGTTTTGTCTTATATTTTTCCATATACACTACTTTGATTTAGTTAGTGTATTATTCATTCAACCATTATCCTAAAAATAAGATTTCTAGAGAGATAAAAAGCTCTCTTATTCTTCTCCATAATACCGAAATTATTAAGTGTTCATAATAATTTTGGGTCAATTTTCTACTAGATTAATATTATACTAGTACTTATAATATTAATTTGAATTAAGAGAAAGCCTTGGGTATTAAGCTTAGGGAGAGATCCTATACTTGGATCTTGGTTCATCCATAAGGGAAAGCTCAAGAACAAGAGAGAAAGGTGATCTCTCTTGTGCCCATTAAACCGAAATAACCAATGTAAGGACATGATTTCTCCTCTATTTTATCATTTGTTTGCATGCATAAGTTCCATATTTAATTTATGACAAATTAATTTATACATATATGAGTATGTAAGAATGTATATAGATCTACATTTCCTTCAGGACGTGCATGGATAGCTTGGTTGAGTTAGCACGAGATGTCTAGAAGTCTTCTGCTGTGTCGTTAAACATTTATTTACTTAGTTGGTTTGGCATTTTTAGAACAATTGTATTTTCTTTAACTGTTTTTGTATTGGACACGTATCGCTTTAACTTAACTTAATAAAGTATGTTTCTTAATTGTCTATTTGATGTACATTAACTCGGGTAACCGAGATGGTAGCATTCACATGCATTTGGTGGTCCTGGTAAGGCACTTAGTGTATGAAGGTGTTACACAAACGAAACCAAGGAAGACGATGATGATGATGACCACATACCTATATATAGCAATCCGGCGTCAAGACCGCTACTCGACTCATGCTTCCCATCCCCATGATGTCTCTACTCTCAAAGGCTCCAATTGAGTAGTCAATTGCGAATCATGTGGAATTAAGTGGGAGTTGGAAGATATCATGTGAAGACATGGAATTTAGTGGGAGCAATCATCTTGTAAAAATTTATAACTCATTACTCATTGGGAATGACGAGCTAATACTATTCTTTCACAAAGAAGTATTTGAGTTTTCAATTCTGGATGAAAATGGACTATGATGAATCCAATCACATCATGAGATGTTGGATAAGTATTGAGACATTCACATCGAATCAACAAGAAACGTAGGTTATTCATGTAAATGAAAATTGCAGTCATGGTCATTCCTTGAACCTAAGAATAGTTGAAGACATGATTAAAGGTTACTAATGTTTCCGCCATTAGAATAATCATGCACATGTCCAAAATATATCATATGCATAAGAGCATGATGGATCATTGGGAAGCCATGTAAGAAACGTCATGAATTCTCGAGGAGAATCCGATGAGCGATTTCAGTGTTTGACAGAAGACTCTATTGTGTGTCAAGAGGTTGCACATATTGCAGTTCGAACACATGTAAGGATTTATGAGAATCCTAAGCCTTTCAAGTTAAAAAGAGAAATAAAAGTTTTGGAAAGATACTTAGTTGAATAAGAAGTTACTCAAAACTAATTTTTCCTATTATGCTAGGACTTGTGAGAAGTGCTAGGCTAATCATCTTGACAATTGTTGCAAGACTCTACAAAACATATACCTAGTGCATTGTATGTGGGTGGAGTACTTGACTAGTACAAGTTATATCATTCACCACAAATTCGTTCGTTATGTGATAATCGACATGGAAGTTATTTCAAGATAAAGAACCGAAACCGAGGTTGGGAACCTAAATGTGTACTTGGTAAGGTTCATGCTATGAGAAGATAACATGAACGTAAAGAAAAATGCGATTATAAGAAGTTTGAACACATGGACACATGGTATGTTCAACTTCTATTGCAATCAAACAAGTGTTTACACACTTAAGATATGCATCACAAGGTTGTAATATGGTATTGACTACCGGAATGTGATGTCGACATTTGTCGTTTGAGTTATTATTAACTCACCTTATACTTTGTTACATCCAAACGGGTTGTAGAGACAATTGAACCCCGTTAAAGTCAACACGGATTAGCATTGTATTTGCCTATAGTTACTTACATGAGGTGACATCTCGAAGTGACTAGAGTGTGATGTGATTAATGGCAAATTCAAGTGCCATAGAGTCATATGAGAATGACTAGTCGATCACATAGGCAGACTATTAGGAACATTTTGTCGGGCCTTATGACTGCTTATAGAGTTCTGGCAAATTTATATAGGCTGGTCGTGGCGAGAGCTACTATAGTATTCTAATGAGTCGATTCTTTTGACTAAAGACTGTTCACCTGAGATGGCACAGTTTCAAATTAACGTTGATTTGTGTTACTATGACCTTCGTAAATGGGGTCAAATGGGCATATTTTGGGTTATGATGGATGTGGCTAGTCGAAGGGAATGAGTGCGATAGGAATTGTCCACCCCTAATCAGGGTTATAACAATATCTCAGGGCCACTCGAGGAGTAATGAACTGGAAATGCGTGGCCACGCTCGGAAGAGATCTATGATAGATAAATCCGGTCAATCAGTTATTCTCGAGATCGAGGAAACCACTCTCGATATGATCACTTGCAAGTACGACCTGAAAGACACCTTGCATTGAGTGGGAGATAGTAATAGGACAAGAGAATTGGTGACGCACACTTGTCGAGGACAAGTGGGAGATTGTTGGAATATGTGTCCTCCGACAATAATGCGATCACAACTGTTGATCATGATGATCACATGTTTAAGTCTCATTGTAAAGAATACAATTGGGAATTAATATTTTACTGTCAACTGGTCCACACATATCGGTAATGATCGGCTGACTAGAGTTTGACATTACTGTCGTGAGACGGTGGTGACCAGTTGATCCCCTTAGGTCATACCTAAAGGATAACATTCTTAATTGATCATTTAATTGATCGTATGACGATACGTGTCAATTAAATTACTTAAAATTTACGGACGATTTTGGAAGTAATATTTACGTGTCTCATTGTAATTTGATTAAATAAGATACGGTCTAAGTAATCGAATTGTTTTATTACTTAGATGAAATTATTGTTTAAAGAAACAATTGCATTTGAATGAATAAATTATTATAAATACAAGATGTTGTGATTTATAATTGGTAAAATATTTTGGTACAAGTAATTATGAATTACTAAGTCGATTTTTGTATATGATGTATTTTTATTAATGCGTTGATTTTTAATATGTTAAAAATACATAACAATTTTATGTGACATATGACAATTTGACAAAGATAAAATGGAGTCCATTTTATCCATGTAAACCGAAATAATGGGGAGTATTAGAAAATTATTATGTTTATTTAGTGAGTGGTAAGCATAATGATTTACCTAAAAACTAGCCATGCAAACCTAGTGGTCATTGTGAAGAACACTTTGTTCATGCATTGGGCATCAAAACCTCCCCCCTTCCACCCGGTTTTGTGATGAGAAAAACCATGGGTTTTTCTTATTACTTTACCTAATATACACTATCAAATAGTCTAGTGTCTTATTCATTCATCATCTAAAAATTAGAATTTTAGAAAGATAAAATCTTCCTTCTCCTCCCTCTCTCTTAACCGAAAAATAGAGAGACCAAATAATATTTTGGGTCAATTTTTACACAAAATTAATATTGTTCTAGTAATAATAATATTAATTTTATTAAGTTGTTATCTTGGGTATAAAACCTTGGGAGGGATTCTCTACTTGAATCCTAGTTCATCCATTAAAGGAAGCTCAAGAACAAGTGAGTAGGAGAACTCACTTGTGCCCATATAAACCGAAAACTCAATGTATGATGATGATTTCTTCTTTAAATCTTTTATTGTTTGCATGCATAAGATCACCTTTTAATTTTATGACTAAATTAAAATTATAACATATATGAATATGTTGAGTAAAGAGATATAGATTTTTCAACAATATCGATTTCCCGTGCCCATGTTTGTGTAAAGATGGATCTCGGAAACATTTATATAATTTAGGTGCGAGGTCATTATATAAATGCATATTTTTTTTAAACCTTGTTAAAAATGATTACAAGTAAAATGATAAATGTTTATTTTTTCCTTCAATTCCTTTTTGTAGTCAATTTGATTAATTCGCAATGGTAATTCCGATTTCATCCCTTCCACAAGTGGAACCGCTCCATCATTCACTAATGCTTCTTGGCTCCGATCCTTTATGGATCGATGTAAACTTGATAAGAATGGGACTAACTTTGCCGATTGGGATGCGCAACTCCGTTTGGCCGCGGAAGGTGACGACAAGCTTCGTTACCTTACCGAAGCCGCTCCCGCTACACCTACTACTAAGTCATCCGCTGCAGTTAGGGAGGCCTATGAGGCTTACCTAAAGGAATCGGCCGCGATCAAGAATGTCTTGATCTTCTATATGGAAGCCGGTCTCCAAAGGACTGCTATTAAGATAGGCACCGCCTATGAGATCTACACCAAACTTGTGACCATGTTTTCACAAGCTCCTAGGATAATCCAATATGAGGCGGCCTCCGCATTCTTTGAGCTCAACATCAAGGAGGGTCAAAAGGTTAGCCCTCATGTGCTCAAATTGATTGAGCATGTTGAGACGCTCAATTTACAAGGGATTAAAATTCCCGAACAGCTCGTTATTGACCGAGTTCTTCATTCCTTGAATCGCATCAAAGCATATGTTCAGTACAGGGTAAAGTACAATATGCAAAACATGAAAACCCCTTTCCATGAATTGTACAACTTGCTTGTACAAGCCGAGAGAGACATGGGTCTCAATGTGAGTACGACCAAGGATGTGCTCAATATTAATAATACGAGCAAAGGGAAATTCTAGAAAAGCGCTAGAAAGGGTAAGAAACCCACTCCCAATAAGGGCAAAGGGAAAGCTATTGGGAATAGCTCTTCCAAGCCTAAAAAGGGTGCTTCTTCCGAAGATAAGTGTCACTATTGTTGTGGTACGGGCCATTGGAAACGTAATTATCCAAAGTATCTAAGAGATGTCCAAGCTGGACGTGTGACTCCAGTAGGTAATAAATTCTCTAATCCATTGTGTTATTGATATAAATCCCAACTGTTATTGATATAAATCCCAACTTTGGTATTAAGATACAAGTTGTGATTTTGACCCCCCTTTAATGTATTATAGGGCATGTGAGCAAAGACAAAGGCAAGGACAAGCAAGCTTGAGGAAAATCTTCAACAAAGGGATGCTAGGGTAGCCGCCCATGGTTGAAGACCTATGGAAGCTTGGCTTTTATTTTGTATTATTTTCTTTGCATTACTGTATTTTGACTTGTTGTTTTAGAACTTGTTTTGATTTCCGTGTTGGACATGGAAATTTGTTGTATTTCCATTTTGCAAACAATGGTTGTATGAATTTTAATGACTTGGCTTTCAACCCAAGTCATTCGGTTTATGGAGTTTTCTTTGTTCTAAAAACTTGTCATTACACACCTTTTACATCAACAACATAAATTGATTTGACTTAAATTGATCATAAAAGAATTACAATAATTGGATCATTGTAATGAGTTCATAAGCCACGAATTTGATTCCCTCTTACGCTTTTATGACTAAATATCAAATCTTATTTAAGATAAGAAAGAACGATTGTAAAGTCAAATGGAGTTATTTGAACTCAAGGTAGGGAATTTAATAAACCAATTGAAAACACCACTTATAGTTAAGACTTGTAACCACTTATGAGACTCCATACGAGCTATGGGAGGGCTTAAGACCCCAAAATTGTATAAGACATGGATATAAATCCAATCCTTTATCTTATAAAGGTTAGTCTATCTTACTACTAGATTACAATGCCATTACAAGAGGGTCATCTATTTAGGTCATAATGTGCGATATTTTCTTCATTCACAAGTTTAAGTATCAAATTGTTTGTTGCTTATATATATTTCGAGAAAAATAGGTGTATTTGTCAAAAGATAGAGTGGGAGAAAATTAGCAACAAACTCGTGACTAGTGAGGAGACCAAAAGAAAGCTTCTTAGGTCAAACTCGTGACTAGTGAGGAGACCAAAAGAAAGATTCTTAGGTCAAACTCGAGACTAATGAGGAGACCAAAAGAAAGCTTCCTAGGTCAAACTAGAGACAAGTGAGGAGACCAAAAGAAAGCATCTTAGGTCAAACTCGAGACTAGTGAGGAGAGCAAAAGAAAGCTTCTTAGGTCAAACTCGAGACTATTGAGAAGACCAAAACAAAGCTTTTAGGTTAAACTAGAGACTAGTGAGGAGACCAAAAGAAAGCTTCTTAGGTTCAATTCAAGATTAGTGAGGAGACCAAAAGAAAGTGTTCTTCAATAAAGATTATGAAGTGGTTGTATCAAGAAATTTCAATTCAATTTACATAAGAGCCTAATGAACCAAAGTGAAATCTGTGCATAAGAGTTGCATAGATAGACATTGAGTTGTCTACAAAGCTAAGTTAAAGAGTAACTATGCTAAGATCCATATCATCATTGCTACACCTCATAGTATGAATAATCAAGTTAGATGTTAAAACCAATTTCAAAATAGGTATTTAGAAAAGGGTGTGCATGTGTGACATAAACACAAGGTTTTAATCAACACTAAAAAATTGCAATGATCATCTCAAATTATGTGATAAGAAAATGGTTTAACTCGAGTTGTCGAGAAGCCATGAGTATATGTGGATTTAAGTGGGAGTCAATATTGTCATGTTTAGACGTGAAAGTCAGTAGGAGAAAATGTCTTTCATGTTAATGTCATTGAGGAGGACATGCTAACACTACCGTCGATGAAGGAGTGTTTTTGTTTTCAATTCTCGATGAAAAAAGACATGATGCATTCTAAAATTTCAAATCTATCATTATATATAGAATTTTAAATTGGCACTTAGATATCTTATGTTGACAATATTCTTTATCTGTTTAATATCAACATAGGTAGAGGAGGTTATTCATTTAGATGAAAGTGGAATTATTATGATAGAGTCATAGTCATTCACTAAACCCCATGATTTGTTGATCACATAAAATCGATTGCTAATGTTTCCGCCATTAGAACGATCATGTATGCCAATATATGCACATGCCATGATGAATCATATGCTTGGAGCATAATGAGTCAATGACAAGTTATTTCATATAAAAGTCATTTGAAAGCCTTTAAGAACATCAATTATAAATCCTGAGAAGGACTGAGGATCCGTTCTTGTGTTTGGACGACATACTAAATTGTGTTGAAGGGTTACACAAACTCTAGTATCCAAACCTATAAGGATTTATTGAAATTCTAGGCTAATTTTATTAACGCAGGAATAAATGACTAGAAATTTTTTTTAGAATCAATCAATGCAAAATTCTACAAATGGAGTCTGAGTACATTGTGATAAGGTGGTTCATAAAGGGACTATAGGTAGACCCTTCCACCAAGTATTTTATCACAAGTTATATGATGACAGTGGGAGCATCTTTCAAGTTAAAGAGCCCAAGTCTATGGAGAAGCCTAGACATGTACTTAGAAAAGTTCATGACATTAGAAATGACATTGAATAGAAGGAAATAGCAATTCATAAAGTTGGAATGAATGGATACATGGAATATCCACTAACCAAGCTTTTATTTCACCTTGATAATTGTGAAATGTACACTTTAGATTATAAGATATGAAGTAGTAATATGGTATTGACTACTCATATGATAATCGCATTTATCGTTTGAGTTTCTTAAACTCATCTATTACTTTGTTATATCCAAATAGGTTGTTGAGACAACATTGAACCCTATTAAAGTGAACTGGATTAACTTAGTAATTGCCCCTGGTCACTCATATGAGGTGACGTCTCTAAGTGACTAGAGTGTGATTAGATTGATGGCAAGTTCAAGTGCCATAGAGTCATAAGAGATGACTAGTCGATCACATAGACAGACTATAAGAGACACTTTGTCGGGCAGTGACCGCTTATAGAGTTCTGGTAATTCATATAGCCCGGTCGTGGCGAGAGCTAGTATAGTATTCTTTTTGAGTCAATTCTTTGACTAGAGACTGTTTGCCCAAGTTAGCACAGTTTTTGAGTGACTTTAAATTATGCTCTACGACTTTCGTAAATGAGGTCAAATGGGCATCTTTTGGGTCATGATGAGTTGTGGCTAGACAAAGGAAATAGTGCAATAGGAATTGTCCACCCCCTTGTCAGGGTTATTTAAAAATCTCAGGGCCACTCGAGGAGTAGTGAACTGAAAATGCATGGCCACGCTCGGAAGGTATCTACGGTAGATAACTCCGGTCAGACAGTTACTCTCCAGATCGAGGAAACCACTCTTGATATGATCACTTGCAAAGACGACCTGCAAGACACCTTGTATTGAGTGGGAGATAGTAATAGGACAAGAGAATTGGTGACACACACTTGTCTCGGACAAGTGAGAGATTGTTGGAGTATGTGTCCTCAACAATAGTGCGATCACATTATTAAAACTCATAATAAGAATACATAAAGGGATGATTCATTTTTATACATCAACTGATCAACATTAATCAGTAATGATTGACTAACTAGAATTTAACATTACCGTCCTTTGACGGTGGTGATCAGTTGATCCCTTAAGGTCACACCTAAAGGACAATTCTCTTAATAGATAAATTAATTAATTGTATGATGATACATATTAATTAGTTCCTTAAAATTGAACAATTTACGTTTGTGAGTGAGAATATATATCTTATTTTAATTCGATTAAATAAGATTCATTTTAATAATTAAAATGTTATATTACTAAAATTTGTTTATGAAACAATTAAGAGAGATTGGTTAATTATAACTACAAAAGGGTTGTAGGTTATATTAACTTGATCCATTTTATTTCATATAATTATGAATTACCTTTTAATTAGATAAAATTAATTTGTTCATTTTATAAATGACATTTAAGTTGTTAAATGTAAATTAGCAAGACTAGTAACATGTGAATTGTCACATGTCACACAACATTACAAAATGATAATTGACAAAAAATAAAATGGACTCCATATTATATATAGTGACCGAAATTATGGAGTATTAGGTGTTAGGATTCATTAATCTCATAAGTTTACATATTCATATATGAATTAATTTATTTGGTCATAAAATAAATACAAGATCTTATGCATGCAAACATAAAACAAAGTAGAAAAGAAATCGTCACTTCTTACACTCGTGTTTCGGATTTTTGGGCACCAACAAGATCTCCTTCTTATTGGTTCTTGAGCTTTCCAACAATGGATGAACAAGGTTCAAATTAGAACCTCTCCCAAAAGCATATACCCAAGGAATACCCTTAATAACCAATATTATTATGAACTAGTAATAATATTAATCTTACTTAAAAATGACACAAAAATTGATTTATTGGTCCTTGAAAATTTCGGACATGGGGAGTAATATTGTGAGGTTTCTTTCTCTAAGTTTTCACAAATTGTAGAGAGTGTAATAATTTTCTAACACTGGAAAATATTAGGCAAGGTAGTGAATAATTATAGAGGAAAAACCATTGGCATTTTCTTAGTGGAAAAATCGGTTGGGGGTGGGTTATTAGGGAGCCAATGCATGCAAAAGATGCTCTTCACAAAATCTTGTAGGGTTGCATGGCTAGAAATAAGCCTTAATCATTATGTTCCATTTAAAATAATTAACAAAATTTAAAACCCTAACCCACCCCATTTTCGGTACACCCATCATTAAATGGAAGGTCCATTTTATTTTGTCATTTGTCAATTGTGACATATGTGACATGTTACTTGACATGTGAAATTGTAATGTATTTTTTAACATATTAAAAATCAACATACTCATAAAATATGTCATATACAAAATCGACTAGTAATTCGTAATTACTTGTACCAAAACGGTTTATCAAATTATAAATTACAACGTTTTGTATTTATAATAAATTATTCAATTTCAATTTCAATTGTTTCGTAAACAATAATTTTATCTAAGTAATAAAACAATTCGATAGACCGTATCTAATTTAATCGAATTACAATAAGACACGTTAACTTTACTCACAAAATCTTCCGTCAATTTTAAGTAATTTAATTAACACGTATCGGCATACGATTAATTAAATAATAAATTAAGAGTATTTCCCTATAGGTATGAACTAAGGGGATCAACTGATCACCACCGTCGCACGACAGTAATGTCAAACTCTAATCAGCCAATCATTACCGATATGTGTGGACCAGTTGACTGTAAAATATTACTTCCCACATGTATTCTTAAAATGAGATTTAAACATGTGATCATTATGATCAACAATTGTGATCGCATTATTGTCGGGGGACACTTATTCCAACAATCTCCTACTTGTCCTCGACAAGTGTGCGTCACCAATTCTCTTGTCCTATTACTATCTCTCACTCAATGCAAGGTGTCTTTCGGGTCGTATTTGTAAGTGATCATATCGAGAATGGTTTCCTCGATCTGGAGAATAACTGATTGATCAGAATTATCTACCATAGATACCTTCTGAGCGTGGCCACGCATTTCCAGTTCATTTTTCCTCGAGTGACCCTGAGATATTGTTTTAACCCTGACAAGGGGTGGACAATTCTTATCGCACTATTCCCTTCGATTAGCCACACCCATCATAACCCAAAATATGCCCATTTGACCCCATTTACGAAGGTCGTAGTAACATAAATCAAAGTTAATCTGAAACTGTGCCACCTTAGGCTAACAGGTCTTTAGTCAAAGAATTGACTCATTTGAATACTATAGTAGCTCTCGCCACGACCAAGCTATATAAATTTGCCAGAACTCTATAAGCGATCATTAGCCCGACAAAGTGTTCCTAACAGTCTGCCTATGTGATCGACTAGTCATCTCACATGACTCCATGGCACTTGAACTTGCCATCAATCGCATCACACTCTAGTCACTTCGAGACGTCACCTCATGTAAGTGACTATGGGCGAATACAAGGTTAATCCGTGTTCACTTTAACGGGGTTCAATTGTCTCTACAAACCATTTGGATGTAACAAAGTATAAGATGAGTTAATAATAACTCAAACGACAAATGTGGACATCATATTCGGGTAGTCAATACCATATTACAACCTTGTGATGTATATAGTAAGTGTGTAAACACTAGTCATTTGCAACATGATTTTAACACACCATGTGTCCATGTGTTCAAACCCTTGATTTGCATTTTCCTTTATCTTCATGTTTGTCTTACATAGCATGAATCTCACCAAGTACATATCTAGTTTCCCAAACTAGGTTTAGGTTCTTTATTTTGAGAGAACTTTCTTGTTGTTTATCACATAACAAACGAATTATGGTGGACGACATAACTCACACTGGTCAAGCGTTCTTCCAACTCATAATGTACTAGGTATATGTTTTGTAGGATCTTGCAACAATTGTCAAGATGATTAGCCTAACACTTCTCATAAGTCCTAGCAAATTTGAAAATACTAGTTTTGAGTAACTTCTTACTATAACCAAGTATCTTTTCAAACTTCTTATTTCTCCTTTTAGCTTAAATAGCTTAGGATTTTCATAAATCCTTACGCGTTTTTGAAACTTCAATATGTGCAACTTCTTGTCACATAATAGAGTGTTCTATCAAACACTAGAATAGCTCATTAGTTCTCCTCGAGAATTCATGACGATTCTTATATGGCTTACAAATGATTCATCATGTTCTTAAGCATATGATTCATTATTGGACATGTGCATGATTATTCTAATGGCGGAAACATTAGAAATCTTTAATCATGTAATCAACCATTCTTAGGTTCAATGAATGACCGTGACTGCTTATGGTAATTACATTTTCATCGATATGAATAACCTACGTTTCTTGTTGATTTGACGTGCATATCTCAATGCCTATCCAACATCCCACGTTGTGATTGGATTCATCTTAGTCCATTTTCATCCAGAATTAAAAACTCAAATACTTCTTTGTGAAAGATAGTACTAGCTCGTCATTCTCAATGAGTAATGAGTTATAAATTTTACAAGATGATTGCTCCCACTATATTTCATGTCTTCACATGATAATTTCAAACTCCCACTCAATTCCACATGTTTCGTATTTGACTACTCAATCGAAACATTTCAAGAATTGAAATACATTTTGCTTTGCCAAGTTATTAAGATAAAACCATATATGTTCCCAACATATCTTTTCAAAATACCTATTTTGAAAAGATTTCAATCTTAAACTTATGGAAAGAGATTTTAATCTCTAACTCATTCATTTTTATAATGATGCGTAGCAATGTCATTATTTAAAAGTGAAATCCCATTTAATACACGTCCTTCTCAAAATACCCTTTTCGGAAAGAGGTTTAACCATTCAATTTCATAATAAGGTTTAAGTAACGACACTAGCGTGGTTACCAATTAACTTAGCTCTTGTAGATATCGGTATATCTTTCTTTGTAACTTTTAATCATAAATCTCATTTATATTCAAGGATGCAACTTTGTTTCATTTAGGCTCTTAAGTAAATATCAATATTGAAACTCTATTCATATCTAGGTCATAAACTAGCACAATCTCTTGTTGAGACTTTCTTTAGTCATTTTCATTCAAGAACTTTCTTTTGGTCTCCTCGTGTAGTTATCATAAGAACATATTCTTTTGATTACTTCATTTGGTCTCTTTTGTCATGTAGATCTCATCTATTCAAGACCATAGATCTCATCTATTCATGTATACTATCTATTTTGGTATACAAATCATTCTTTTTTTTTTTTTCGTAGATCTCATTTACTCAAGCATACAAATTATTCTTTGTATTCTTTGTGTCTTCATTTTTTCTCCCACTTTATCTTTAGAATAAATACACTAGATATTCAAAGATAGCTTATGAGACACAAATAATGATTTTGAAGTAGAAGGAGGACTATCTCATAAATTGACTAATAGATTTTAGATTGTTACTTGGTAATGGACATTCCTTTAGAAGAGTTCATCAACTCAACATCACTTTATAACTGATCATACACAAGCTTCAAGCTTGTGGACATATAATGAATCCTATCATTATTATTTTCTATTGGATCACTTTAAGTAGATGATCATATGTTTCTATGTGCAAGAATCTTGTTAGGATTCATTAATCGCATAAGTTTACATATTCATATATGAATTAATTTATTTGGTCATAAAATAAATACAAGATCTTATGCATGCAAACATAAAACAAAGTAGAGAAGAAATCATCACTTCTTACACTTGTGTTTCGGATTTTTGGGCACCAACAAGATCTCCTTCTTGTTAGTTTTTGAGCTTTCCAACAATGGATGAACAAGGTTCAAATTAGAACCTCTCCCAAAAGCATATACCTAAGGAATACCCTTAATAACCAATATTATTATGAACTAGTAATAATATTAATCTTACTTAAAAATGACACAAAAATTGATTTATTAGCCTATGAAAATTTTGGACAAGGGGAGTAATATTGTGAGGTTTCTTTCTCTAAGTTTTCACAAATTATAGAGAGTGTAATAATTTTCTAACACTGGAAAATATTAGGTAAGGTAGTGAATAATTATAGAGGAAAAACCATTGCCATTTTATTAGTTGAAAAACCGGTTGGGGGTGAGTTATTAGGGAGCCAATGCATGCAAAAGATGCTCTTCACAAAAGCTTGTAGGGTTGCATGGCTAGACATAAGGCGTAATCATTATGTTCCATTGAAAATACAACAACAACAACATCAGAGCCTTAATCCCAAAATGAGTTGGGGTCGGCTGACATGAATCATCTTTTCGAACCGTCCATGAGTGAACGCACGCCTCAAAATTGTGTTAATTATGTTCCATTTAAAATAATTAACACAATTTAAAACCCTAATCCTCCCTATTTTCGGTACACCCATCATAAAATGAAAGGTCCAATTTATTTTCTCATTTGTCAATTGTGACATATGTGACATGTTACTTGACATGTGAAATTGTAATGTATTTTTTAACATATTAAAAATCAACATACTCATAAAATATGTCATATACAAAATCGACTAGTAATTCGTAATTACTTGTACCAAAACGGTTTATCAAATTATAAATTACAACGTTTTGTATTTATAATAAATTATTCAATTTCAATTTCAATTGTTTCGTAAACAATAATTTTATCTAAGTAATAAAACAATTCGATTACTTCGACAGTATCTAATTTAACCGAATTACAATAAGACACGTTAACTTTACTCACAAAATCATCCGTCAATTTTAAGTAATTTAATTAACACGTATCGGCATACGATTAATTAAATAATCAATTAAGAGTATTTCCCTATAGGTATGACCTAAGGGGATCAACTGATTACCACCGTCGCACGACAGTAATGTCAAACTCTAGTCAGCCAATCATTACCGATATGTGTGGACCAGTTGATTGTAAAATATTACTTCCCACATGTGTTCTTAAAATGAGATTTAAACATGTGATCATTATGATCAACAGTTGTGATCGCATTATTGTCGGAGGACACTTATTCCAACATTAGGATGGTTTATTAATTGTTTTAAATTGTTTAAGAACACAATCATTGCCTATTCTTACAAGTCTAAACCCTACATATTTTGGGTAAGACAAAAAGGGTAAAGCAAAGGCCATGCCCCCTTCTCTTCACCCTACCCGGCCACCCTTTCAAAATGAGGATAAGTTCTCATTTTATTTTGACTCTCTAATTACACATTATTCATATACATTCTCTCATTCTCTCTAAAAAAGTTGAAGTAAGAAAATTGTTCATACATTTAATATTTACATAAGTTTACTAAGGTAGTAAAATTAGCAATATTAGATTGTATTTTAAGGGTTTCCAAGAATAGTATCTAGTCCATATATTATTGGATTTAAGGGTTATCTTGGTGCAATTGAAAGGAGGTTCTCACACTATTGAGACTAAGGAGGATCATCCATTTACATTATTGCTCAAGAACAAGTATAGAAAAGGTGTTCTTACTTGTGCCCTATAAACCGATTTCATCAATGTAAGGAACTTTGTTCTTACTTTTCTATTTATCTTATGTTACGCATGCATAAGATCAACATCTATTTTAATGAGTAATTTAGATATAAAATTAAAGGAGTTTAATTAGAGGGTTATTGAATCCTTTCTTATTTTACGCTAAAGAGAATGTATTTACAAAGGTTGCCATATTTTTAATGTCGATGGCTCGACTTAGTGCTTCATTTTATCATGCTTGATAAATGGGGTCTTCCAAACAGACTTCTTCCACCATTTGTGGTTCTATTCCCTCATGATAAGCTTTGAGACGTTGTCCATTCACTTTTATCATCTTCCCCGTACTTGGGTTTTCAACCTCAACCGCTCCATGAGAATGGACCTTCCGCACAATGTATGGTCTGAACCATCGTGACCTTAGCTTTTCGGAGAATAATTTGAGCCTATTTTGGAAGACAAGGACTTTGCTACTTTCCTTGAACTCCCTACGACTTATCATCCGGTCATGCTATATTGTTGATTTCTCCTTGTATATGGCGGCATTGTCGTAAGAATCAAGACGAATTTCCTAAATCTCTTGAAGTTATAGCTTTCTATGGAGGCCTGCATCATCTTGGCTTTGATTGAAAGACTTGATTACCCCATAGGCCTTATGCTCTACTTCCAAAGGCAGGTGACATGCCTTGCCATAAATGACCTGGTACGAGGACATACCAAATGGGGTCTTGTAAGCGGTGCGATATGCCCAAAGAGCGTCGTTCAACCTTCGACTCTAATCTTTTCTATCGGGTTTCACCGTATTCTCTAGGATACCCTTGATCTCCCGATTAGACACCTCCGCTTGCCTATTTGTTTGGGGGTGGTAAGCGGTGGAGACTTTATGTATGACCATGTATTTCTTGAGTAACCACCCATGATTCGGTTGCAAAAGCGAGTGCCTCGGTCAATTATCAATGCCCTTGGATACCCAAACCTATAGAAAATGTGGCTTTGTACAAAACTTGAAATGGTTCATGCATCATCATTCCGGGTTGGTATGACTTCAACCCATTTCGAGACATAGTCCACTGCCAAAAGAATGCAGAGGTAGACATTCGATTTGGGGAATAGCCCCATAAAGTCTATCCCCCACACATCAAAGATCTCCAAGTAGAGCATGGGTTATTGAGGCATTTCATTCCTCCTTGATATGTTTCCAACCCGTTCGCACTTGTCACAAGTCTTTGTGAAGATGTGGGCATCCTTGAAAATGTTTGGCCAATAGAACTCGCTTTCAAGTATCTTCTTAGCCATCCTTTGGGGTCCAAAGTGACCTCCGCATGCATATTCATGACAATGTTTGAGAATAGGTGGTATCTCCACATCCGGCACATATCGGCGGATAACTTGGTCTTGACACATTTTCCATAGATAGGGATCATCCCATATGTAAAACCGGGAATCGGCTTTAATCTTGTTCCTTTGACTTGTTGACAAAGAAGTAGGCAATTTCTTAGTCACCATGTAATTAACCATGTTGGCATACCAAGGTTTCGTCATCCTTAATGCATAAAGAGATTCATGAGGCAAACTTCCATCAACTACCCGCATCCTTGCATTTGTTGATTATCAAGATGTAACCGACTAAGGTGATCGGCCATAACATTTACCAACCCCTTATTCTCCCTTATTTCAATGTCAAATTCACTTAATAGGAGGTCCCACCACATAAGCCTCGGTTTGGTGTCTTTCTTGCCCACAAGTTGAGTGATGGCTTTGTGGTCGGTGTAGACAATCACCTTGACACCTAATAAGTAAGACCAAAACTTCTCAATAGCATATACCACCGCCTAAAATTCCTTCTCGGTTGTAGTGTAATTCTTTTGAGCATCGTTGAGAAGGGAGGAAGCATATTGAATGACATAAGAAGCATTGTCTTCTTTTTGGCCCAACACGGCCCCAATAACAAAATTACTTGCATCCATCATGATTTCAAATGGACGATCCCACCTTGGTGATTGAATGATTGGAGCCGATACAAGGTTTTCCTTCAATAAGTCGAATGCTCTCCTATAATCATCATCAAACAAGAACTCCGCATCTTTGTGCAAGAGCTTGCACAAGGGGTTAGCAATTTTGGAAAAGTCCTTTATAAACCTTCTATAAAAGCCGGCGTGTCCCAAATATGACTTAACGTCTCGAATATTAGATGGATATGACAAGCTTTTAATCACATCCACTTTTTCCGTATCCACCTCAATCCCTCTTTTCGACACTATATGCCGTAGAACGATGCCACTACTCACCATTAAATGACACTTTTCAGAATTTAGTATGAGGTGAGAGTCTATACACCGTGTTAGGACCATAGCTAGGTGGTTTAGACACCACTCAAAGGAGTCTCCATGTATGGTGAAGTCATCCATGAAGACTTCTAATATGCGCTCCACATAGTCGGAGAAAATGCTAATTATGCAACGTTGGAAACATCCGGGAGCGTTGCACAATCCGAAAGGCATGCGACGGTAAGTATATGTACCAAATGGGCAAGTGAAAGTTGTTTTGGATTGGTCCTCTGGATGAATAGGGATTTGAAAATACCCGGAGTACCCGTCCAAAAAACAATAATACACTTTTCCACCTAACCTTTCTAGCATTTGATCTAGAAAGAGTAGGGGAAAATGGTCCTTTAAAGTGACTTGGTTAAGACGGCGATAATCAATACATACTCGCCATCCCGTTTGTAAACGGGTGGGAATCAATGCCCCTTGGGTATTCTTAATTACCGTCACCCCGCTATTTTTTGGTACAAATTGAGTAAGACTTACCCATTGGGAATCACTTATGGGGTAGATGATTCCCATTTGAAGTAACTTGATGACTTCCGCTTTCACCACCTCCATCATGGGTGGATTGAGTCTTCATTGAGGTTGTCTCACGGGCTTTGCCTCTTTCTCCAATCGAATCTTATGCATGCAAGTGCTTGAGGTTATCCTCTTGATATCGGTGATGCTCCAGCCAAAAGCTACCTTATGATCTCTCAACATGGTCACTAACCTCTCCGCTTGCTCCTTCTTGAGTTGGTTTGAGATAATCAATGGAAGAGTGTTGTTTGCTCCCAAGAATATGTATTTGAGGTGATTTGGAAGAGGTTTTGGTTCATGTTTAGGTGGTTTTATGGTGGTTTTATGGTAGAGGGTAATGGTCTCTCAAGATTGGCTTCTAGTGGGAGGAAGGGTGTAGGGAATTTATGCTCTTGATATGCCAACATTTCAGCTGAGACCCGAGGAGGATGCGGGCTGTGTGAGGGGGTGCAGTCTGTGTCGAACGATGTTGGCTGCATTGTATGGTGCAAGCTGCGTGCCAGGCTGGATCATGCACTTTCATTTTTTTCTTTGATTGTTACCTCCCCATCCTCAAGCTTTTCTTCCTTGTCCAAGTTTTCGGCATAGTCCTGCACATCATGAGACAACACTACACGCAAACCTTCTTGGTCCAAATTGTTAGTGAGCGCAACCTCAAGAGGGTCCCTTTGACACAAATTATACACTTGGGAGACAATTGGTTCAATCATGTTCAAGAAATAGCATGAATGTGAGTCGTTAGGTTGTCCCATAGCATCATAGATGTTGTATGTGAGTTTCTTTCCGTCAAATTCCATAGTGAGGTTTCCATTAGACACATAAATATTTGTCTTAGAGGTTTTCATGAAAGCCCTTCCTAAAAGGATCAGAGTGGCCCTCGAGTCAACTTCCATTTATAGGACATAGAAGTCGGTCGAGAAAGTTAAATGGTCCACCTCCACCAACACATCCTCCACCATCCCCTTTGGGTAAATATTTGAGCGATCCACAAGTTGGATCACTACGTCGATTTTTTTTCAAAGGTGCAAGTCCCAAGGTCTCATAAAGCGTGTAGCGCATAACATTGATTGATGCACCTAGGTCTAACATAGCATGGGTGAAACTCGTCTCCCCAATTGAGCATGGTATAGTGAACATCCCCGGATCGCCACACTTTTTGGGAAGTGATTTTTTAAATATGGGGGAGACATGTTCACTTACCCTTACTTTTTGGATTCCCTTCCTTGTGTTTCTACTAGGCGTACAAAGTTCCTTGAGAAACTTTGCATACCTCGGAACACCTTTTAAAAGATTGAGTAGGGGAATGTTTACTTCACACTTCCTAAAGGTTTCATAGAGATCCTCATCCCTTTCAAACCTCTTAGAATGTGTGAGAGCATGAGGAAAAGGTACCTCCACGACATGTTCTCTCACGATCTCTTCAACATGATCATTGATGTTGTTGTTTTCTTTCTCTCCTTTGTCCATGCTCAATGGACTCTTCAATTCTTCTCCACTAGCCTTGGATGATGACTCCTTTTCTTTATCAACCACAATCTCTTTTTCATCTTGTACCTCAATGTCAATAATCCTCTCATTTGACTTTGCCTTTATCTTCTTCTTTGGGAGAGATTCTAAGATTCTCCCTTTTCTCAAGGTCATGGCACTTGCATTCTCTCTTGGAGGGAATGTGATAGAAGGGATTGAAGTAGAGTTCTTTTGGTTTCTCTTGGCAATTTCTTGAGAAATTTGGCCAAGTTGGATTTCAAGATTCTTCACCCTTGCATCACTTGCGAGTTTATCGACATCCATTTTGTCAAACCTCTTTGTTGTTTCGGCATGCCCTTTAACAAGAATTTTAAACATTTCTTTAGTTGACAAGTCATCTTCTCCTTGAGATGAGGGACCTTCTCCTTGTTGAAAATTTTCGTGGTTGCCTTGAGGACCTTAGTTCCCTGGATTCCCAAATTGGAAGGATCCTCCTTTTCCTTGTTGAAAATTTTGGTCTCTTAGGTAATTCGGGTTTGGACGTTTTGAATTTTGGTTCCTCAAATGGTTGAATTGTCAATTTTGGAAACTCTTTGAAGTATCCCCTCCCCAACTAAGGTTTGGATTGTCCCTTGAGCCGATATTGTAAGTGTTTCCACTTGTATCGTATTTGTAGTACTCGCCCCCGATAGAATTTCTAGAATTATAGTTACCATGCCCCATGGCACTCACATTCTCATTGCTTATCCCTTGTTCTTACATGATGGGACAAGACTCCACCGGGTGTGGACCTTGACAAAAATTGCACTCCGCATTGGATCCTTGTGCTCCACCTACACCTTGATTGTTCCCCATCAAGTGAGCTACCATTCTGGTGATATTATCCACGGTTTTCTCAAGTTTTTGGTTGGAGGAGGAGGGTGTTTCAATTGAGTTGAGAGTCTTAGACCCTCTGCCCCCTCTCCCATAGCTCCTTATGCTTGCGGCTAACCTCTCTATAATTTAATTTGCTTCCATCACGGAGTAGTTGTCAACCCCTCCACTTGTAGCGGCATTCACCATTCTTTGGTCTTGTTGAGTAAGACCGTCACAAAAGTTCACCAATAGGTCGTCACCACTTAGCCCGTGATATGGACATTGGGCAACCAACTTCTTGAACCTTTCCCAATACTCATACAAGCTTTCACTTGGATCTTGTTCCGGAGAAGTGATGGCCTTCTTGACATGGTTGTGTCCTGAATCGGGGTAGAACTTTTCAAGAAATGCCGATTTCATGACCTTCCAAGTACGAATTGTACCCGGTGGAAGGTAGAATAGCCAATCTTTTGCTGCATCTAGTAAAGAGAATGGAAAAGCCCTCAATTTGAATTGGTCTTCTGTGGCACCATTTGGTATAACACCCTCACACATCATTTGGAATTCGGAGAGATGACGGTTAGGGTCATCCCCCGCATGCCTATGAAACTTGGGTAGATTGTGGATAAAGTAACCCTTCAACTCAAAGTTTGCATTCTCCCCATGGGTGGGTATGAAAGGATTCTATAACCCTCAAATTAAACACTTTAATTATTGATCTAAATTTCTCTTAAAATTAGATGTTGATCTAGTGCATGCATAACATTATATAAATAGAAAGGTAAGAAAAATGTTCCTTACAATATTGAAATCGGTTTTTAGGGCACAAGTGAGGACTCCTTCTCACTTGTTCTTGAGCTACAAATTAATGGATGATCCTCCAAAATCCCAATAGTAGAGATCCCCCTCTTGATGGCACCAAGAGTACCCTTTAAATCTAATTATATATTAACTAGATATGATAATTAGAAACCTTAAAATATGATCTAATAATATTTCTTATTACTATTTTAGTAATCTAAATAAATTAGATTTTTAAACAATTTTATTTTAAAACTAATTTTAGAGAGATAATGAGAGAAGTGAGAATAATCAAAAATCCAAGAATGAATGATTTTAGAATAAGAACAATTCTTATTCCAAAAAGGGGGAGGAAAACCGGTGGGAAAGGGGTGGCCAAAGGAGCCAATGCATGCCCATTTCCTTTTTGAGTTGTTCTTCTCAATATGTAATAAGGTGTAGTCTAGGCTAGGATGTTAATCATTGTGTTTACCACAATATAAAAACAATCAACCAACTCACCTTATTAACCCATAAAACTGGTTCCCATAAGATAAAATGGAGTCCATTTTATTTTTGTCAATTGTCATTTTGTCATATAATGTGTGACATGTGACATGTAACATGTTGTTAATTATATTAATGCATATTTAACAATTAAATATCATTACATATATTAATTCAATTATATATAACAATTGACTAATAATTCACAATCACAAGTGTTTAAAACGGGTTATGTTAATATAATTTACAACTCACTGTAATTATTATTAAACGTTCATTCTTAATATAATTGTTTCATAAACAAAAATTTTAGTAATATAATGTTTTAATTACTAAAACGAATCTTATTTAATCGAATTACAATAAGATTCGTATTCTTAAACACATATTTAATTTGTTCAATTTTAAGGAATTAATTAATCCGTATCAGTATACAATTAATTAATTTTATCTATTAAGGGAATCGTCCTTTAGGTGTGACCTTAAGGGATCAACTGATCACCACCGTCAAATGACAGTAATGTCAAACTCTAGTCAGCCAATCATTACCGATAAATGTTGATCAGTTGACGTATAAAAAATTGAATCATCCTTTGTGTATTCTTATTAGGAGTTTTAATAATGTGATCGCACTATTGTTGAGGACACATACTCCAACAATCTCCCACTTGTCCGAGACAAGTGTGCGCCACCAATTCTCTTGTCCTATTATAATCTCCCACTCAATGCAAGGTGTTTTGCAGGTCGTTCTTGCAAGTGATCATATCAAGAGTGGTTTCCTCGATCTGGAGAGTAACTGTCTGATCGGAAATATCTACCGTGGATACCTTCCTAGCGTGGTCAAGCATTTTCAGTTCACTACTCCCCGAGTGGCCCTGAGATTATTAAATAACCCTGACAAGGGGTGGACAATTCCTATCGCACTATTCCCTTTGTTTAGCCACAACTCATCATGACCCAAAAGATTCCCATTTGACCTCGTTTACGAAAATCGTAGAGCATAATTTAAAGTCACTCAGAAACTGTGCCAACTTGGGTGAATAGTCTTTAGTCAATGAATGGACTCAAAAGAATACTATAGTATCTCTCACCACGACCAGGCTATATGAATTACCAGAACTCTATAAGCAGTCACTGCCTGACAGAGTGTCCCTTACAGTCTGTCTATATGATCGACTAGTCGTCTCTTATGACCCTATGGCACTCGAACTTGCCATCAATCGACTCACAATCTAGTCACTTAGAGACGTCACCTCATATAAGTAACTAGGGGCAATTACTATGTTAATCCAGTTCAGTTTAATAGGGTTCAATATTGTCTCAACAACCTATTTGGATAAAACAAAGTAATAAAATAAAATAAAAGAGTTTAAAATAAAACTCAAACGCTAAATGCGATTATCATATATGAATAATCAATACAATATTATTACTTCATATCTCATAATCTAATACAAATCAGGCATACGCTTAAGACCCATGGAAGCTACATGTCGGTCATGCGTAGCCTGCCGCAGAATCTTGGTTAGAGGATCAGCAATATTATCATCTGTCCCAATCTTACAAATTTCTATTTCCTTCCTTTCAATGTAATCTCTAATCATATGAAATTTTCTGGGTACATGTTTAGACTTGTTGCTAGACTTGGGTTCTTTAGCTTGAAAGATGGCCCCTCTATTATCACAATAAAGTGGGATAGGATCTTTGGCGGAAGGGACTACCCTTAGTCCTTCTAAGAATTGCCTAATCCATACAGCTTCCTTGGCAGCTTCAGATGCTGCAATGTACTCAGCCTCCGTTGTAGAATCCGCAACAACTGGTTCTTTGAAACTTCTTTAACTAACAGCACCAGCATTAATAATAAAAACAAAGCCAGCCTGGGACTTCAAATCATCCCTGTAAGTTTGGAAGCTCGAGTCGGTGTAACCCTTCGCACGTAGCTCGGTATCACCTCCAAACACCAAGAATTAATCCTTAGTCCTTCTCATGTACTTAAGGATATTCTTGACGGCTACCCAGTGACTTTTACCTGTTTTGGCTTGATATCTACTTATCATACTCAAAGCATACGAAACGTTGGGATGAGTGCATATCATGGCATACATGATTGATCCAACAGCGGAAACATAAGGGATCAATTTCATGTGTTTAACATCTTCAGGTTCAGTGGGTGATTGAGACTTGCTTAAGGAAAATCCACTACCCATTGGAATCAAACCCCTTTTTTATTTTTCCATGTTGAAACGTCAAAGAATATTATCAACATAAGATTCCTTACTCAATGCAAATATCCTTTTCGATCTATCTTTATAGATTCGGATACCTAATATGCGTTGCGCTTCTCCTAAATCTTTCATATCTGGAAATGATTTCCCAACCACCCCTTGACATAGGTAAGCATAGGTACATCATTTCCAATGAGTAGTATGTCATCCACATACAAGATAAGGAAGACGACATTGCTCCCACTGAATTTCATGTATAAACACGGTTCCTCAACACTTCGAGTGAAACCGTACTCTTTTATCACATGATTGAAACAATGATTCCAACTTCTTGATGCTTGCTTAAGACCATAAATGGATCGCTTAAGCTTGCATACCATGTTAGGATTTTTCGGATTTACAAAACCCTCTGGTTGCAACATGTACACTTCCTCCTCTAAATACCCATTTAGGAAGGAGGTTTTGACATCCATTTGCCATATTTTATAATCATGAAATGCGGCAATCGCTAACATAATCAGAATAGATCTAAGCATGGCCACGGGGGCAAAAGTTTCATCATAGTGTAAACCATGAATTTGGGTGAAACCTTTCGCTACTAACCTTGCTTTGTAGACATCATCATGTCCTTATATGTCATTCTTTATCTTAAAGATCCATTTGCATTGGAGAGGTTTTACACCTTGAGGCAAATCAACCAAGTCCCAAACCTTATTTCCATGCATAGAATTTATTTTGGATTGCATGGCTTCTTGCCATAAAGTTGAATTTGGACTAGAGATTGCTTCTTTGTAGGTTGCAGGTTCGTCACTTTCTAAAAGTAATACGTCTAAGTTGCCATCTCCCTCGATAATACCTATGTATCTATCAGGTTGGCGACTGACTCTCTCTGACCTCCTAGGTTCAGAAGGAACAACGTTCGGGTTAGACGAGAAAGGAACATCGCGGTGATAGTTATTGGTCCACATACATCGATATGTATTAGAAGTAATAAATCACTTGCCCGTGTGCCTTTACTACTAAAGGATTACGAGTCATTTTTCCTAGAAGACATGATTCGCATATACTAAATGATTTAATTACACCAGTCGACACTAGTCTTTTAATGCGCTTTTCATTTATGTGATCTAATCGACAATACCAAATGTATGATTCATTTGGGTCACTTGTTTTGAGTCTTTTTTATTGCATGTTATAGATATCTTTGCTTGAGCTAGAAGTTTCAAGAACATAAATGTCATTAATTGAAGTGGCTTGGCCTATGCCCAAGTCATTTCTAGAAATTTCACAACTATTGTTCTTAATAGCAAAAGCAAAACCCTCCATGTCTAACATGGCAACGGAAATGATGTTCTTAGATAAAGAAGGTACAAAATAACAATTATGTAAGTAAAACTCAAAGCCATTAGTTAAAACAAGTACATAAGTCCCTCTTGAAGTGGCGACTACCCTAGCTCCATTTCCAAGTCGGAGATCTACATTACCCTTGTTTAGCTTTTCCACGTCTCTAAGCCCCTGTAAATGATTACAAAGGTGAGAACCACATCCGATATCCAATACCCATGTTGAGGTGGAAGTAAGATTTATATCGATAACAAAGATTTCGGAAGAAATATTACCAACTGGAGTGATGAGTCCAGTTTTAATATCTCCCAAATACTTGGGGAAATTGCGTTTCCAATGGCCTAGGTCATGATAATAATGACACATTTCGAATGGTTGGGCACCCTTCTTCGGCTTGGTAGTGGTAGTCCCATTAGCCAATTCCTTTCCAATTATAAACTTGGGTTCATTGCCCTTCCTTACTTTCTTTTTAAACTTCTCATTACTCCTTTTAGTTATAAGGATACTCTTCCTTGAACTCCCACTCAACTCTTCATTATTCTTTGTTTCATTAAACAAGGAAGCAATAGAAGTAATGATGTCATCTTCATGAGATTCATTATTTGAAGGCAAAATTATTGGAGTGGGAGAAGTTGAAGTTGTGAGATAGCAAAGATTCCCATCTTCACCAATGCTAAAGCGTAATTCTCTAGTTGAATTGTGATCGTGGATGGAGCATTTTTCATCAAATGATTTAAGCCAAGTATCAATGGTAATAGGTGAAGGAGAATTAGATGAATCCATTGCGATAAATGACTATAAAAGGCGATGAAGGAAATAATTAACATTTATCGTTTTACTTGCAAACATTTTAACAAGGTTTAAAAGTAAGCATTTATATAATGACCTCGCACCTAAATTATATAAATGATTCCGAGATCCATCTTTACACAAACATGGGCACGGGAAACCGATACATCCCATACTTGCATAAATTTGGTGAATTAACTCTTTAATTGATTCTACCATAGAATTCTCGGTCGATGTATTTCATAAATTCCATCTCTATCCCTGGAACATAAGACTAATATTTATATCCCATTCAGTCCAACCAAATTTCGTGTGTAATAACATTTTATTACCCCACTTACCTAATGATAAATGAAAGTACCCCGGGGAACCAAATCTACCGCAAATGTCAAAAGGATTCATGAGTCATACTATTTGGTAAGGATAATCCCAATTTTAAATATGTGTGAGGTCTTGTCGATTTATTATCTATCATCTTTAAGTGAACTAAGTCGATGAATACTCGATAATTATAATTGACAATAGTCGATAAGACGATATAATATGCATGTAAAGTTATGGCGATTTGGCAATGCATGCAAACATATAAAGCAAGCAAATAAAAAAAATACCTAGTATGGCCTTTCCTAAAATAGAAAATCTTATATTCTATTAAATATTCGGAAACCAACTCCTTTGGTCCCTTGAATCTTCATGTGACACGTCTCCCAAAGACAAACACCGTCTTGATCGGAACTCTTTTTCGAATGGCACCTTCTTTAGGAAACTCTGGGATTAAAAATAATTAAATAATAAAATGTACATTGTACTTCCTATTATACATTTGTAAAATTAAATATAATAAAATAAAATGAAAGTGATACGAGATTACAGTAAATTACAACCGAATCAATATTCTCTTATATTACGGGTAATATTGATTAAAACTAAGGCCATACTAAGATAAAATTACATAATTCAAACTTATATAAATAAAAAATGCCATCCATCAATGAAATATGCATTATTATAATATGTATCTCACATGCCAAATTTTAGCCAAATCGCCCTATTTAAACATATATCGTAAATATAATCCGATTTTATGGATATTCGCGATCTTTAACTTGTTAAAATCACAAAAATAATACTAAAATCAAATTTTAGTCCAAGTTAATTATTCTAATCTTTTAGGACTGAAAAATTAGTCATTACTCAATTTTTGACAATAATTCAACTTGAATTATCATTCATGCTCATTATAGACCTTAAAATCATAACTTTTTATGACTTAAATCCAAATTAAATTACAATAATTTCAAAATTTAAATTTTAAATTTTTGAACATTCTGGAAAAAATTTCATGACACTCATAATGTCAAAAATAAAGGTTAAAATATTCGAATTTATTTCGAGAAAAATATAGTTGCTATTTATCAGTTTTATAAAATAAAACATCTAAAGCATATGAAAATTAATCTAATCAATGTTCCAACTTTATATCTGATATGTCTGATATTAATTCAACCTAAAAAATTTTTCTCATTCCATGTAATTCATTTTTACTATTTTTGCTAAAATAGTCACTATTTATGTCATTTTTACACCTAAAAATTCATAAATTATGCAAAATGAATCAAGTTTATCTAAACATTTACACATAGTGAGTAAAATGTACATGTGATAACATATTAAAATTTCATGGCATGTTTCGAAGTTTAACTAATTTTAACCATTTTACCTCTATTTATTTCTATTTTATCTCATAAAAATTATAAATCATGCAAAATAAATCAAATTTATACGAAATTTTACATAAAATAAGTAAAATATGCATGTGAGGTCGTATAAAAATTTCAAGGTCAGAAACAAAGTTTAACTATTTTTAGCATTTTAAATACCATTTTATACATAAAAATGTAATAAAATTACTAAAAATCATTAAAATGAGCCAAAAATTACCATAAATCATCAAAATGACCTAAATATAATTTAGGACCAGAATATATAACATGCAAGAATTTTTGTGACTTTATAATATAAATTACAAAATCTCTAGTTTTATATGTTATACATTTAACTCGGAAAAACAATAAACCAATTATGCATGCAACAGCCTAAGCTCTCTGATAACACTTGAAAAGATTCTATAACCCTCAAATTAAACACTTTAATTATTGATCTAAATTTCTCTTAAAATTAGATGTTGATCTAGTGCATGCATAACATTATGTAAATAGAAAGGTAAGAAAAATGTTCCTTATAATATTAAAATTGATTTTTAGGGCACAAGTGAGCACTCCTTCTCACTCGTTCTTGAGCTACAAATTAATGGACGATCCTCCAAAATCCCAGTAGAGATCCTCCTATTGATGGCACCAAGACTACCCCTTAAATCTAATTATATATTAACTAGATATGATAATTAGAAACCTTAAAATATGATCTAATAATATTTCTTATTACTACGTTAGTAATCTAAATAAATTAGATTTTTGAACAATTATATTCTAAAACTAATTTTAGAGAGATAATAAGAGAAGTGAGAATAATAAAAAATGCAAGAATGACTGATTTTAGAATAAGAACAATTCTTATTCTAAAAAGGGGGAGGAAAACTGGTGGGAAAGGGGGTGGCCAAAGGAGCCAATGCATGCCCATTTCCTTTTTGAGTTGTTCCTCTCAATATATAATAGTTATTGAAGATATTGCTTCCTCATAATAGTGAGACACAATCCTCTATTTTTATCTTCCATATCTTAGTTGTTTAGGAAACTATTGTGCATATCTTTTCTATTTATTTGTTCCTATTATTGTGTAGTTGTTACCTTGTTTATCTCCTAGTCTTTAGAATAGTTTAATCTTCAATGTACCTATATATTCATGTAATTCATACTGACATTTTATCAATCAAATACATTCTTTATATGGTATCATTCCCTATATCGATCCTAACCTTTCTTTTCATCCTTGTTCTACTCGGCGTTCGATCACCCATGGCAAACCCGTCCAATACCCTCATCCCCAATGCCTACGAACCCACCAAACCATTATTCTCCATCTCCTTTCCTACTTGTACCAAACTCACCCCGACAACCTATCGCTCTTGGCATTTTCAGATAACCCGTCTCCTTCAAGGTTTCGGTCTTTTCTATTCCCTTGATGGCTCGTCAAATCCTCCACCAAAAACAACCACACCCGCCGCCACCACCACAAAACCCAATCCTGACCCAATACCGAACCCTGCCTACAACACTTGGTTTAAACAAGACCAACTTAATCTTGGTGCGCTCGCTGGCACGCTCCATGAGACCGTTGCACCGTTAATCCTTGATTGTACCACATCTCATGCTGCTTGGAACCTCCTTGCCACAACCTATGCCAACCCCTCCCATGGCCACATCGGGTCTTACGATGGACCCGATGATCTCGTCATTGGAGATGGCTCGTCCCTTCCAATCACTCATCATAGTTCGTTTTCTCTTCACTCTCTTGTTTTCAATAATGTTGTAGTCGTTCCAACCATATCTCGTAAACTGCTTTCCGTTTCTCAATTTTGTAAGGATAATAATGTCATTGCTTTATTCTCACCTACCTCTTTTTATTTTAAGGCCATCTTGACGGGAGCAACACTTCTTCAGGGACACTTCCGTGAAGGAACCTACGAGTGGCAACCATCAGCTTCAACCCACGCCTATTCCGCAACCCTCAAATTACTGAATTCTCAATTTAATTTCCGTATTTCCAATTTCACTCATTGTACCCCATGCTTAATGAATAACAGTCAAAAATTACCTTTTTCTGTCTCGACACTCACATTGACTGCACCCCTCGACATCATCTATTCGGATGTCTGGACCGCTCATGTTCTTTCCCACGACAAATTCAAGTACTACATTTTTTTTGTAGATCATTTTAGTCATTATTTTTTGCTCTACCCTATTAAAAACAAATCTGATACATTATTTTTCACCAATTTAAATCCATTGTCGAAAAATACTTTAATAAACCCATTCGACAATTTTATTCCGACAATGGCGGCGAATATAAGAAATTAACTCCCGCTCTTCTAAATAATGGTATCACACACTTAACCTCGCCTCCACACACACCCGAACATAATGGCTTTGCGGAGCGGTGTCATAGACACATTGTCGAAACCGGACTCGCTCTCCTCACTCATGCCCATCTTCCAACGACCTTTTGGCCCTATGCCTTCTCCACTGCAGCTTATCTCATTAATCGATTACCTACACCGACTCTCCAAAACAAATCACCCTATGAAATTCTACACCACAAACCACCAAACTATCACAAACTCCATCCTTTTTGTTATCTTTGATTCCCGTGGCTTCGACCCTATACCGCCCACAAACTGGAGCATCGATCCAAACCATGTATTTTTGTGGGCTATTCGACCACCCAAAGTGCCTACCTTTGTTACGACCCATCTTCGTGCAAATTATTTACATCTCGCCGTGTTCGTTTTGTTGAATCCGACTTCCCTCATCTTACCCTCACCAACACAACCCAATAAACTCCTCCCACTCCCGATCAATGGTGCACCCTTTCTCTACCGATTCTCGACCTCCCCTTCCCATAAACAACACCCACGCCCCCTGACCCGAACCCGACACCCACCTCTCCTAGACAACCCACTCCCTCCCCATCTCCACCACCCACCTCCCCTCGCCAACACACTCCTTCCACTACTCCTGTTCCACCAAATTCCTCATCAACCACGACTCCCACTACCCCTGCCTCGTTTCCCTCACCATCTCCCCCACCCCCACCACCTCCACCTTCCCCTCCACGACGTGTTGAAAACCGCTTCTCTCATAATATTGTAAAACCCAATCCATGATATGCCAAAATAGTCGTCTCTCCTATCACTCATACCACGCCCAGCACAACCAAACAAGCTCTCATCGATCCCTGTTGGCGAGCTGCCATGATCGATGAATACCAAGCCCTTCTTCGAAACCAGACTTAGACTCTCGTCCCTCTTTCTCAAGCCCACAATATTATTGAATGTAAATGGGTATACCGCGTCAAGTACAACCCGGATGGGAGCCTCAAACAACATAAAGCTAGGTTAGTTGTAAAAGGATTCCATCAACAACTGGGTATTGATTACTCGGAAACCTTCAGTCCCGTGATTAAGCCAACCACCATACGTCTTGTCCTAACCATTGCCGTTACGCAGGGTTGGCATCTCCACCAAATTGATGTCAACAATGCATTTCTCCAAGCTAACCTCAATGATACCGTGTTTATGACCCAACCATCAGGTTTCGTTGACACAAAAAAACCCGATCATGTCTGTAAATTACACAAGGCTCTCTACGGCCTTAAACAAGCCCCGAGGGCATGGTACACCGAACTCAAATCCTATTTAATTCGTTACGGATTCAAAAGCTCAGTATCCGACCCATCTCTCTTCATTTATACTACGGCCCATACTAAACTTCTCGTCCTAGTTTACGTTGACGATATAATTGTCACCGGACCCAACCAAACCCACATCCAATCCTTTATAAACCACATCGCTACCAAATTTTCGCTCAAAGACTGAGGCCCCCTCTCCTTCTTCCTTGGCATTGAAGTCGTTCCAACAATGACTGGACTTCATCTAAATCAAACCAAATACCTCTCCGATCTACTACATAAATTTAACTACCAGGATTGTAATCCTGCCTCCACGCCAATGCTTTCTCATCCACCGTTAACTGCCGAACCAGGTCAACCAATTCACGATGAGACCAACTATCGAGATATCATTGGCAGTCTCCAATACTTTTCACTTACACGACCTGACATTGCATACTCTGTCAATAAACTTGCCCAGTTCTTAACCCACCCGACCACCCTTCATTGGACTGCTCTAAAGAGGTTACTTCGCTATCTTCGTGGTACCCTCTATCTTGGTGTCCACCTCACTAAATCCACACCCCTTCGTCTTCACGCCTACTGTGACGCGGACTAGGGTGGTGATACCTCAAACTATATCTCTACCCCCGATTATCTCGTTTATCTTAGCCCTACTTCTATCAGCTGTTCCTCACGCAAGCAGCGTGCCATGTCGCTCTCGTCCACTGAAGCTGAATTCAGAGTCATGGCTGCCACGACCTCCGAACTTTTATGGCTTATTTCTCTTTTACATGAGCTCGATGTTCGTATTCCTCAGCCCCCATCTATTTATTGCGACAACTTATCTGCCACTCATTATTCCGCAAATCCTGTATTTCACTCGCGGATGAAGGATTTAGCACTATCGTTTCATTTTGTCAAAGAACAAGTTCGTCTTGGTCATATTCGCGTGCAACACATTAATGGCAGTGATCAATTGGCTGATACACTAAAAAAGTCACTACATAAACCGCACTTTCTCGAATTAACGTCCAAGATTGGCCTTCGTCCACGACCGTCCATCTTGAGCGGGAATATTGAAGATATTGCTTCCTCAAAATAGTCAGACACAATCCTCTATTGTTATCTTCCATATCTTAGTTGTTTAGGAAACTATTGTGCATATCTTTTCTGTTTATTTATTCCTATTATTGTGTAGTTGTTACCTTGTTTATCTCCTTGTCTTTAGGATAGTTTATTCTTCAATGTACCTATATATACATGTAATTCATACTGACATTTTATCAATCAAATACATTCTTTATAATAGAGTGTAGTCTAGGCTAGGATGTTAATCATTGTGTTTACCACAATATAAAAACAATAAACCAACTCACCTTATTAACCCATAAAACCGGTTCCCATAAGATAAAATGGAGTCCATTTTATTTTTGTCAATTGTCATTTTGTCATATAATGTGTGACATGTGACATGTAACATGATGTTAATTATATTAATGCGTATTTAACAATTAAATATCATTACATATATTAATTCAATTATATATAACGATTGACTAGTAATTCATAAATCACAAGTGTATAAAATGGGTTATGTTAATATAATTTACAACACATTGTAATTATTATTAACCGTTCATTCTTAATATAATTGTTTCATAAACAAAAATTTTAGTAATATAATGTTTTAATTACTAAAACGAATCTCATTTAATCGAATTACAATAAAGCTTAGAAAAGTAGTGTCTACCCAATTACACCATGTAAAAGGTCAGCCTTCCATAACCATAGATGAATCCAAGGTTAATGGAAAGATTGACATCAAAATCAAACCAAAGATTACAACTTTCTCCAAAATACTATTTTCTCCAAAATACTATGTTTTTCCTTCATACAAGTTTTTGAGATTATTCAATAATGGGGTAGATGTTCTAGGTCTTCTAACCATGAACTATATATATGGCCGCATTCCCTTTTAGGGTAAACATCATTTGGGCTTCCACGAAATGGTTTAAGATGGATTATCAACACTCAAAGGCTGAGTAGAACGCAGGCTGCATCACCCATCGCAGGCCTGCGTCAAACGGCACCGGCTGCTTCAACAGACGCAGGCAGTGTCTTGGGCTGATCTCCGCTCCAAAATTTCTTCTCTTTTATGGCTCCTTTCACCATTTGGCCTCCATGCTTTTTCACCATGGGATGAAAACTATATTGCTAGCTCGTGAAGAAACCGTCTTCACTTGATTGCTTGCTTAGGGGTGTGGTTAGGGGCAGTTGCTCAAGATTCCGAGCTCTCTTTCAAAACCATGCTCCAACCATGCAATAAAACACGTTAATCATAACAACCAATGGGACGGGAAGACTAGTTCATTACTCTGACAAAAAGACCCTTAAATGAAAACAAACTAGGCCTAAGAAGGCCTTATTGACTCGACACTTTTGACTCTATCAATTACTCCTTGCAAAATATTACAAATTCTTTCAAAAAATTACAAATCTTCAATGATTTATCTTTTGCTCATCAATCTTGAATTAAAGCTCCAAGCAAATCTTGTACCCATTTTCCTATGAGCATTAATATCATGAATATTAGTAATGAACAATTAGAAATGGGGAAGCAGCAAATGGTGAGGGCAGGTAGATATAAAGCTTGCATCAAAGTCACATGAGGTAGTTAAAACATAGAGGTTTAAATTATAATGAGCCGACAAGTAGTTAGATTGGGTGCTTTGCAGGGTGTTTTTCAAGAATAATAAGAGTAAAGAAAGATTTCTACATAACATAATACTAACCTAAAGACAACACAATGGTGAGGGCAGGGAGAAATAAAGAGGAACAAACCACTTAATCATCATCCATGTCTTGACTATCATCAATCACAATAGCAGCATGCTCCAATTTCAGGTCTTTCACACCTACCATTTTGCAATTACAAAAATAGTCAAGATTAGTTTGACACTACAAATACATATGTTAAATCTGCAATATATAAAAACAATGGTTAAGTATTCAACATATAAAGACTCTGGTTAGAAAATAGACTCGCCTTATTGTATTTTTGCCCTTTCAACTAAAACATCTTTTATGAAAAGTGGAGTGAGAGAATTGCGAAACCAATCTTGTGCACTCACAAGAGCTTCCACCATATATAGACTTAAAGATGTACGAAAAGAATCAAGAATTCGGCCTCCAGTGCTAAAAGCCGATTCCGAAGCCACTGTAGAAACCGGGATAGCAAGTACATCTCTAGCCATCTTGGAAAGAATGGGATATCTTTTTTGGTTATCTTTACACCATTGTAGGACGCAAAAAGTTGATTGCCTACTTTCTCGAGCATCTTTCAAATACCTATCTAATTCTGATATTCTCTCCACGTCTTCACCGGTATAGTTTTAGCTGGTACTAAGGATGAATTATTACAGTGATGGGTTTCCAGTCTTTCCACCAACTGAACAAGAAGGATTTCCTCTTTTACCTGTCGACTGTAAATCCCCGGAAGAGGAAAATTTATTGTCGATAGCATCAGTGCCAGTCACGGCTTCAGATACAGATAGACATCACCATGATTCAAATATATTGGTCATTATCCGTGATGCCAGGGTCGTGATTTCAAAAGTAAAGGGAAGAATTTTGAAGGTTTTTGCTACCAAGTTCCGATACCAGATTAGCAATATGAGACGAGATTTAATAGTAGTTCCTGGTGCTTTACTAGCAGTAGCATTATTTGCCTAGTGCAAATTAATGACGATGAAGAAAACAGAAACAACAATAATTGTGGAAGACGATGAAGTAAACTAGGAGTAAACACTAAAAGGGAATAAAATGGCAAAGAAGAAAACATAAACACAAACAGATCAACAAATTGCAGGAAAAGCAACAACAAATCGAAAAATTAAAGGAAAAACAACAACAAATCGACAAATTGAAGGAAAAGCAACAAAAAATCGACAATGAAAACGGAGAATGAAAGAGAATGAAACCTGAAATTAAGATGAAGAAATGAGAACGAAAGAGAACGAGCTAGACGTCGTCGAGGCCGCCTGTAACACCCCCATACTCCAAGTGCCTTACCAGGACCACCCAGGTATAAGGACGTTACCATCTCGGTTACCCGAGGCAATGATAATCAAATAAACAATAATGAAACGATATTTAAATAGCAATACTTTAGCGAAAGGTTACAATCCAAAAACCAAACCAAATACTAATACATGTTCTCAAAACGGCTGTCTACTGAACTAACTGAAATGTCTATAAAACTAATAGGCTACAGCGGAAGACTTCTATCATCTGATCGTGGCAATCCCAGCTATCCCAGTACTCATGTCATACCTGCTCAATATCTGCTCACCATCCCCGAATGGATCACCGCGGGTTTTAAAACATTAACCGGGGTCAGTACTATTTACACAAGAGGTATAATCAACAATACAGTAATCAATACAACTCAAACAATCATACGCGATCAAGCACTCCACTCCATCTCCGTCACCGACTGTCCACTGGACCAGCCCTGCCAGTGGGGGACCGCAGCCGTTCCCACCTAAGCCCCGCTCATCATACCGAGCGATAACCCTGTCCCATTAATGTGCACATCCCCTTCCGTGGCGGGTTCCATGAAGGGCGAAACTAGGGCGTGAAGCCACTCCCGCAAGTGATTCCACTCGGCCGAGAACGCATCTCGAGAACCACAGACAAACAATCACAATCACAATCACAACATCGTCTGAATCAACCAATTATACTAATTACAGCACAACACTACACCACATGTAAGTAATACTGAGTAGGGAAACCCTACCTGGAAACCACAATAGTCAGACGATCTCACAGCTGAAGTCAAAAAGCTTCCTCTACGAATCCTCCTCCTAATTATACAAGCACATAATCACTACTATGCACATAACACAACAAAATCCCCAATTCCCAATATTAGGGTTTAACCAACTTTGACGAAATATAATAAAAACGGTATAAAGGTCTTACCCTCGACGCAAGGATTACAACGGTGTAAAGACAAGTGAAATCCGACCTTTCAAGCTCCGGGATTTGTTAACAATGCGATTAAGGTGATGAACGTAGTTTGCTTTCTCTTCTCACAGTGATTTAGGTTTTAGAAAAGTGATTAGAATCAATGACGAAAAGATTATATACCTTATTCGCATAATTAACAAAACCCGAGAAAACAACCCCCGTAAACCGGCTACTCGATCGAGTAGCCCAGGTACTCGATTGAGTACCCCCCTACTCAATCGAGTATCGTAGTTACTCGATCGAGTACCCAACAGGTCAGAAACTATTTTATTTCGCAAAACTCCCTTACTCGACAGAGTAAGGCCTACTCGATAGAGTACCCCAAGACTCATAAATACGGAGTATTACACCGCCGGTGAGATCTAGGGATGGTGTTGTCAGAGTTTCGACTAATCGGTTATAATAATTGGTAGGGCGGAGCAAAAAAAAAAGCCGAACCGCATTTTTAAACCGAAACAGGACCGAAACCCGAATAATGGAGACCGAAAAATTCGGGTTTTTTCCGGTGCGGGGCCCGAACCGAATTTTTAAGCACAAATGAGATGCGGGTGACGGTCTAAATAAAACCAAACTGGAGACCGCTTTTAAAACCGGATTGACTTTTTTCTGAAAAAGATAATTTTATCTATGTATTAAACATAACCAAGCCAAGACATAGGCCCAAAAAATCAAAACCCTATTTCTCTCGTTCATCTCCTGCCCTTCAGTCTCTCACCCCCTCTCTATCATCTCTAAAAAACCAAACATTCTTTATGAAGTAATTTTAGATGTTTGTGTCTCTTTAATTATAGTTTTGAACATCATTTACATGTCTATGACTCTTTGAACTTTAATATGTATGACCTTTTTATGAAGTAATTTTAACATTTGACAACCAAGGTCTTCAAATATTCAAACTGGCAGCATGATTATTGTGCCAATCAAGAGCATTCAACCAAAAACCGGGTTCAAAAACCGGTTCGGTTAACCTGTTTTCAGATCCGGTTTGAAATTTCAGAAAAACCGGTTACCCGGAATAAAAGAGGTGCGGGTGAGGTTTAAATAATTTAAGGTTTTTTAAAACTGGGGACCGAACCGGTTTTCAAAACCGGGTCGGGTACCCGGTTTTGCTCAACCCTAGTAATTGGTGAGATCTAGGGTTTTGGCTTTTGGGGGAAGTTTGGCTGCGACTTGAGTTGTGAGGGAATGAGTTATGAGAGATCTAGGGTTTGTTAACTGGTTTAGTGATATTTTTTTTTTAAGAAAACCGTGTCGGATACCGTATATCCGGTTTTGTATTTTACCTATCCTTATCCGATACGGTTTTTCAAAAACCATATCGGATATCCGGAAATTCATATCTGATATTCGGAAACCCGTATAATTAAATTCGTATAGCGTATCGGATACGTATAGTAAAACCGTATCGTATAATTTTGCTTACCCTACCAGAAATGTCAAAGCTTTATTGGTTGATTTTGATGAAAACTCACGCCAAGCGCTGCCGAGAACGCGGTCTAATTTACCCCCTCAGCGGGAGGGAAAAGACCCGCCTCTGGGTATGATTACATCGTTTCACAACCATTGACCCCGACAAAATGAGGGTTGACTTTAAAGGAAGAGGCTCAGGACTCTTTTAACAGGAAATCCTCGGATTACCCTTCTGATGCCTCGGTTTATTGGTCTCCTCCGGGTTATCCCAACTCTGACTCGTTTAACTTAGCTGGCTCCAAAAGACTCTTCCTTTTCGGTGGTCGCGTGGGCACTCTATTTTGTTTGGACCCATCATTTTGTTATTTATAGTATAACTATCACGTTAGTTTAACGAGAGACGTATGGCTTAACTTTCTTTTGCTTATACGAAGCTTCTTGTATAAATGAACTTTTATCTTCAATAATATTTCCTTTATATCGCGCTTGTCTTCTTATAAATAGATTTTTGTATTCATTTTTTTTAAAACGATAAAGACAAAACCAGGCTTATCAATGGTTATACTAAGTTAAGAAAAAAAGGATAAGAGAGAGAGAGAGAGAGAGAGAGAGAGAGAGAGAGAGAGAGAGAGAGAGAGAGTTTCTTCTATGTCAAAATGACTTGAGCAAAATCCCCCAAAAAAATATTAACAAATTTGATCTTCTTTCTCGTAATAATATGGAAGAATTTCAAGCATTAACAAAATTTAGTAGCCCGTTTAGTTCTGATAAAATCATAAAAAAAGAATGTCCATTCAATTGTTGGGATTTCACCTTTGAATTTGGAGGAAATAGTAGAAGATCTGGAGTAGGAAGAGGATACAATCCCTAATTCCACTGCTTTGGAGATTATAGTGGAAGAGCTTGTAGGCTTATTGCAGTTCACATAGGAGAATATTAAGGAGGAGTTGATGTACTGGGTGAACTCGGTGTATTGCTTCATCCTTTGTGCGAATCCACCATCGGATATCATTGAACGCTTTATCAAAAGACTTTGGATGAATCATCAGGTACATAAGTTTTCCTTCTAACCTAATGATGTATTCTTAGTCCGATTTAAGTCTAAGGAGGCGAGGGAGGCTGTATTGAAACAGGGACAATTCATATTCGATAATAAACCTCTTTTTGTCAAACTATGGACACCTGAAATTGAGCTTGTTAAGAATGATGTGAAGGCTGTACCATTTTGCATTAAACGTCACAAACCCCTTCTGAAATTCTTGGGTAAGGGTATTGCTAGAATTTTTGGGTGGTTGGGGGAATTTATCAATGTGATATGGCTACTGAGGAAACTAAGATTGGGTATGTTAGGGTGATGGTAGAAATTATGATAGGCAACCCTTCTTCGTGATAAGGTTAAGTTTCTGGTCGAGAATGGAAATTTGATCATAACTGATGTGGAATTTGAGGGGAAACCATTGGTTTTTGGAGTATGTAAAGGGATAAGACATGGTTCTAATGAATGAAAGAAATCAAAGAAGAAACCAGTGGCTAAAACACATGTCAAGGCTGTGAGCAAAGTGTGGAGGCCTAAGGTAATAAAGAGATTGCTAAGGCCCTTGGCAAATCTCCGGTTACTCAGACTCTTGGTACTAGTTCACAACAAGTTCATCTTATGGAAATACAACTTAAGTCTCCTATGTTTTGGCATAAGGCTAGTACTTACTCAATCGGACCAACCCCTGCCAGGCCAATTATGAGACTAAGCAAGCAGGAAAAGACTGAGGGACGTTATAGTGTGCACAAGTTTGGACAATATACCTTTTCGAAAGCTTTAAATCTTTTAACAACACCCAAGGTAGACAATGGGACTTTCGGTAGTGTTCCTCACAAGGTGGTTGGAAATGCATAGCTTTGGATTCTGAAATGTGAGGGGGCTCAATAAGCCTACCAAAAAGAGGCATGTTAAGTGGTTCCGGCATATGAATAAGGTGGGATTGTTTGGTCTTCTTGAGACAAAGGTTAAGGCATTTTCTCTAAATAGTACTAATGGTATTCTAGTTTCTGGTTGGAGCTTAACTACTAATAATAGGTGGCATAAGGGTAGCAGAATTTGGGTTATGTGGAACCTTAATATTTTTCATGTGGACTTTTATGACTATTCAGCCCAATGCATAAACATGAGAGTAACAAAGATCACTTTTATTAGACAATTTTGTGTATTCATGGTGTATACATTTAATGATTTAAATGATAGGATTGTCCCGTGGGAGCAACTGGTAAATTTTGCATCAAGCATGAGGGATCCATGGATTGTCTGTAGTGATTTCAATTGTGTTTTATCTCCTGATGAAAGATTAGGTGATACTAGTACTGATGCTGAGATAGATGATTTTCAGAATTGCTTGAACAGATATGGGCTTGTTGACAGTCTTGCAATGGGATCCTTTTTTATGTGGAAGAACAACCAAGATGTCAGCACTAGAGATAGTAGGCTGGATAAGGTACTAATCAATTCTAAATGGAGTAGCAGTATGAATGTTATTGATGTGACCATAATTAGCGCATATTTAGCCCCCGAATTAGCCTTGTTCCCATGCTTTTTAGTGCATATTGGGGTCATTTATTATCTTTAGTTCTTTGTTTTGCATATTCTTTGAGATTTTGATCCCTTGGTAGGAAAGGAGTAAGAATCTTGCATTTTCATGGCAAAACGAGACTAAATTGATCGAATTCAATGACCAAGCATCAAGGAGAGACAAGATTAGAAGGCCTTTGTACATATGATAGTAGATGAGCAATGTTGAGAAAGGATCCTTGAGTCCCCAAGGAAATCCCCAAGGAATTTATGAATAAAAGGGAAGAAAAGAAGAAGAAATCTTGCTGAGGCACAATCCGTGTGGATTGTCTACAATCCGGTCGTCCTCCACCTGCACAATCCGTGCGGTTTCTCCACAAGACGCTCGGGTTTAGCCACCACAATCCGCCCGGATTCTCTTGAATCCGCTCGTGTTCCATCGCCAGAATCCGCCCGTCCCGACCCTAATCCGCTCGGATTCCTCTACAGCGCAATTTCGTCTTCTCCAAGCTACAAAGAAAGAAGCCCTTCCTTCGAAAAATACCGGCTCCTCCCTGCTCAATCTAAAAAGTGTAATTACAAGTTTAGCCCTTAGTTAACCCTAATGCATCCCCCTAATTTCCACTATAAATACCCCATTAGTCTAATTAGAAGAGCATGTTCTTCTTATCAATAATTAGAGTAGTTAATATCAATCAAATCTCTCTTTAGTTTTGTAATCAACAATTAATCAAGTTCTAATACAAGTTTTATTTCCTCAATCTCTCTTTTGTTCATCCTTTATTTTGGGTAATTGAAGATTATTTGGGTTATTATTGGGAGATTGACAACCTCTCAATCAAGCATCAAGTACTTCTTTTATCTTTGCTTTATTATTGGAATCATTAGTAGGTATAATTCTCTTAATCCCTCTTTAATTATTGTTAATTACATTCATTTATTCATCATGTTTCATTTTGTTGGTATGATTGACAACCTTGCTAGCATGATCAACATGATAATGAGTGAGTAGTCTCTTAGCTAGGGTTAATGGGTGATTAGTGGAAACCAACATGGGGAATGATTCATGCTTAAATTAATATGCTTTCATGTTTTATTTGCTTGCTTGTTTTGATCTCAACTCGTGCACATGTTATGTTTGATGAAATGCGAGCCTATGAATCCTTGCATTTTTTTACCCATCACCTATCTTTTCAATGAGACTTGTAAGACAGAAACCAACTCGAGTCTCATTAGACCATGCATGTTGTTGAGTGGGGAAGATTAAGTCGACTTGTAGGTGTTGTACAATCTAATCGATTCGGCTCCGGGACCCAAACTTTCCTAGGATTGTAAGATATAACCCAACTCAATCCATCACAACAATAATTGATTGCTTATAATTTGAGAACATATTTGTATGATCAATTCCCATGATTCCCCTATGATCCCATGACACCCTAGTGCTTTTTATCAATTGTTTACAACCCTTTTAATTCATCTTGCTTGTTTATTTTCATTGCTATTTTAGTTAGTGACCTTCTACATCAACCCAAATTGTGACACCCCTAAGACACCGCTAGTTTCAATAGAAATATCATTTCAATACCCGTCCCTTGGGATCCGACCTTTACTTGCCTCTTTACTAATTGTAGAGTTGTTTGTGAAGCTATAAATTGTGTTTTGATTCGGACGTGACCCAACGACCACACCTTTAATTGTGAACACGAAACGGACCGATCAAAAATGGCGCCGTTGCCGGGGACGGTGTTTGCTTGATTTAGATTTCTTACATTGTTATTAGTTGTGTCTTTTCTTCGCCTTGGGGAAGTAAAACTCCTCAAGGTTTGTTCTAATTGTTTTCAATTTGTTTGATATTTTGCATGTCTAGAAGGTCACAAGGTGATTTGTTACCTTTTGATCGTGAAATTGAAAGAACCTTAACAAACAATAGGAGACTTGCTAGGAGGAATTTGAGAGGTATTAGTGAGGTTATTCAACTAACTATTGAGTTCATCAACCCTTTTGCAATAGAGGGAGAGGGGAACCCATTACACAATACCACCCAAAATCAACCTACAATGCCTAAGTTTTCATCACACTCCGTACCCAACGAGGAGAACCTACCCAATGGTACTCCCACACCACAACATCTAACCGAAAATTTTATTGCCAAATCCGCCTTTATCCAATTAGTCGAAAGGAGCCAATTTGGGGGGATTCCTAGTGAAGACCCTCATTCTCATATGGAAACCTTTTGCGACTATTGTGATGCGATTTCTCAAACCGGTGTAACTCAAGACCAAATTCGATGGGTCTTATTTCCTTTTTCTCTAATTGGCACCGCAAAGCAATGGTTGAAGGGCCTTGATAAGGCCACTCTCGGAATTGATTCTTGGAAGAAGTTGGCTCTAGCTTTCTACAAAAAATTCTACCCACCGGAAAAGACTTGTTGGGGCTGGTGTCCTTTACAGTTAGTGCAAGGACTTATAAATCTCTAAAAGGATCAAAGGGTATACTTTTGTATTATTATCAGTTGGTCCACGTTTATCAATAATGGTTGGCTTGCTAGATAAGTTTGACGTTATTGTCATACAGATGGCGGTGATCAACTGGTCCCTAAAAGTCACACCTATAGGATACGTTTGAGAGATGTGACGGTATAAAAATACAGTCATGTTGATGCCAATAATTGACTAAGCAGTTAGTCCGAGTTATTTGACTAATAATTAGTTAAATGTGATGTTGAGATATTTTATTTAATACGGATTAAATAATAATGGCTAAGGCGAATTAAGCAGTTAATTCGTAAATTAAATATAAACGATTTATATTTAATTAATGTATATTGAATTTATTTAATTATACAATATTGTCTTTGTCGGACATGTATTAATATATCGACTGAGTCATGTCACTAGTTGATACGTTAATAACCGATAACCGATGACGATTTATAATTGAAAACCCGTCATATACATTTTAGTAATTTGATTTGAACTACGAGTTAGAATAAGGAGGAAGTGAAAGCCCACTCCCTCCCCTTGGGCTCTCGGTTTGGCCGAACAAGACAAAAGGAGAGAGCCTCTCTCCTTTTGACCTAAGCAATTCATTTGTCTCAGAAATTAGGGTTTCGGAGCATTCTTCTCTGAAATTTCTAGATCTCACATCGAATAACCTCACAATAGCTCTCTCCATATTGCAAGTCAATTAGAGAGCATTTCTAGCACAAGGGCATAGTCTCAGACGGTCTTGGGTGCAACGATTAGGAGGAAATCTCTGTTGATTTCTGTTCTTTACGCCGCACATCAAAGGACCCGAGGTTGATTCTTAATCTTTATCGTTTTCTATTGTATTTCGTTTATGACCATAAATCGCATGTTATATTTACGTTATAATCCTTAAAATTAAGGGAATTTTACGGATATTTCCCTATAAGTGGTATCAGAGCGAGGCCACGTAAATTTTCATTGTGATTTTTCATAAATCGATTTGAAACGATTTTGTTTTTTTGTCTCGAAAACCGTGCCATGTATACACTACATTTGTTTCGTTTTTGTAAACCGTGACATGCTTGTTCATGTCTGACCTTGATTTCGTTTTATTTTTTTACATATTGTTATTTTATACTGAGATTATAGCAATATGTTAAGTTTTGTCAAATTTGTTGATTTAATTTTATACGAATTAGATCAAATTTGCCATGGTTTTGTTTCGACAAATCTGTTTTCACGAGGGTTTAAAGTTTCAGCATGTTTTCCTCTCGATCGAGCCATTTCCTTGTCGATCGAGAGATTTTCAGTGATGTTTTCATTCGATCGAGCACATGCTTTACTCGATCGACCTGTTTAACCCCCCACTTTGTTCGATCGAGTAGTCCTCGTACTCGATCGAGCGATCTCTTGCCGATAAAAGTCCTCGATCGACCACCAGTTTCGTCGATCGAGTTCTTTCTGTTTGGCATACCTCTCGATCGACTAGCAGTTCAGTCGATCGAGCCCTTTTGTTCCTCGATCGAGCACTTTTGTCCCTGGATCGAGGGATTTTGTTTTGGTAGCCTTGAATTTTACTCTTTTTGTTTTAAATTCTCTTTTGGCCATAAATTGTACATCATACGGATGTTGTACACTCGCTTGATAGTGAAACGGTTCACTCACGTACCATTTAGTTATTTTAAATTGTATTTAAAGTAATGGATTGTATTAGATTAAAATTAAACTGATAGAAGCGGTTTTATCACATAAATTTTAATCGTTAAAAGGTGGTTTGGATAAATTTAACATAATTACGGAATTATGTCACGAATAAATTTGTTTTAGTTGATGCATTTTGTTTATCGTTTTTGTTGAATGCCTTGAATGCCTTTTATTACGCATTTATTCATTTTTACAAACAGTTGTAACTTAGTGTGGCCTTAGTAGAACGTGTTATCGTAATGATGGAACACGGTCTTGGTTGTATTTTGAGATCTCGTATCTCCGTTTTGGATTTTTCACTTGTAATTACAGTTTTTGTATTTAGAATGTAAATAGGTTTATATTTGTAAATTTTAAATTGTAATTTTTGAGAAGACCAAAGATGGAGAACCGGATGCTCACTCCCGCTGCATGGACAAAGATAGAACATCAAGACAAGCTTTTCGGGTCCAACGGTGGATTCCAAAGTTGTATTATGTTCTTTTTACTAGGATAGGCCACACTAGGAATTTTATTTACGTATTGCATTCATTTATTTATTTTTCGTAACGATAATATGCATCATTTTCCGCCTAAAACCAAACCACCTAATAATTGCATGAAAACTGACTCATATAGAGGTCACGCGTTAGTTTTCTATGACATTCATATGTCACACGATTTTAAGCCATCACCTAAATTAATTCATTCACGTAATGCTAGTTTTTCGTTCACTTAAAATGAATTAAAATTAAGTTGATGGGATCTTCCTCGTATAAACCAAAATTGAGAATGGTCTTTGTAGGTCAAACTCCAATGAGTCCCTTCTTCGTCGGTAGGCATAATATGACCCCTTCTACGTCGGGTAAGTTGGAACCGATTGACCTATTTTATCTCAACACTATGGTCACTCGTACGATCCTGTGATTATGGTGGACTATAGATAGGATTTACGGAAATCTATCGACCAAGAGTTCTTACGGAAGAATTAGCTAAACAGTTGGCTTATCAATTTACGAAAATTGAGTCTTGGGATCACTTGTATCATTCTTGAGGGAGATCAATTATGCAAGTGCGAGAGTCTACACGTTAAAATGAATTTTTAAATAGACTTAAATCACCTCGATGAGTTGCTTATTTCGTTTTTGTTTTTCTTTCTTTTTCAGTGTAGAACACGAATATTTAAACTGCTAATAACGAAATGGCTGGTCCTACTAACGACCCAATGCCAAGTGCCACATTGGACCGTGAGTCCTGGCTTCGGATCTTCATGAATCGGATGAATCGTCTACTCGATCGAAGAATGATGGATCAAACTTCGCGGATCGGGAGGCGGCATTACGGAATCTGCCGCCGCCGACGGAAGCTCAAATATCTAATAGAGCCCATCCCGCCAAACCAAGGTCCCACGGCTAGAGCTAATGAGATCACCAAGTTTAACGATTTCTGTATGGAAGCGGGTGCGATTAAAAACGTACTCATTTTTGCAATGGAACCCAATTTGCAGAAACGCTTCATAGCCCATGGTGCAAACAAGATTTTCACCACGCTCACAAAGGAATTCTCGAAAGCACCGAGAATCGTGACCTATGAGCATACCACTCGCTTCTTTGATGCGAAACTCTAGAAGGGCCAACCAGTTAGCCCACACATTCTCAGCATGATTGAGAATGTCGAGAAGCTGGAGACGCTTGATTGTAAGATCAGCGAGAACATTGTTATTGACCGCATGCTTCATTCACTCCACGATGGTTTTGCGCTCTTTAGAGCGAATTACTATATGAATGATTTGAAGAAAAGTCCCCATGAACTGCACTCCCTTCTCGTACAGACCGAGAAGGATATGAAGTTCAGTGGGAGCTTGAAACAGGATGTTCTCGTTGTGTCAAACATGGGCAAGGGTAAGGGCAAAGCTCAAGCAAACCTAGCAGTAGGTAAACCGAAGTTCAAGAAGTCAGGGACAGGGAAAAGTGGATTTGGTGAGTCGAGCACCTCATCAGGCGCGACAAAGAGCAAGAATGAAAACATGGAATGCCATCATTGCCACAAGACTGGGCATTGGAGGCGTACATGTCTTGTTTATCATGAGGACTTAAAGGCAGGTCGTGTTAAACCTGTTGGTATGTCTTCATCCTCTTCTACTTTTATTCATATGATTGAGATTAACCACGCAAGTTACGGAACTTGGGTACTTGATACTGGTTGTGGTTCTCATCTGTGTAATCATGTGCGGGGGCTCGAAACATCGAACCCCTCGTAAAGGGTGAGGTGGACTGCGTGTCGGGAATGGAGCACGAGTGGCTGCCGTCTCGAGGGGAACATATGTGATCCAGCTTCCTAGCGGATTTGAGTTATCTTTATATAATCGCTATTATGTACCCAGTCTTTCTAAAAACATTATTTTGTTTCGCACTTGACAAACTTGGTTTTTCATTTGTAATAGAGAATAATTCTTGCATTTTCTCATTACACGATATGATTTATGGCAAGGCAGTCTCCATGAACGGAATTTATGTTTTAGATCAGACCACCGAAATATTACACGTAATGAATAAAAAGTTAAAGGTTGGTGACAAAGATCAAACGTATCTATGGCACTGCCGTATGGGACACATTAATGAGAAACGCGTAAAACAGCTCATCCAAAATGGAGCTATCTCGGCCTTTGATTTTCAATCATTTGGCACGTGTGAATCATGTCTCATCGGTAAGATGACTCGTATTTCCTTCAAAGGTGTTGGAATGCGCGCTGCTGACCTATTAGGACTCATACATACGGATGTATGTGGGCCTATGTCAATCACCGCACGAGAAGGCTATAGGTATTTCATCACTTTCACGGACGATTTAAGTAGATATGGCTATGTCTACTTAATGAAGCACAAAAGTGTGTTGGGGCTGGTGTCCTTAACAGTTAGTGCAAGGACTTATAAATCTCTAAAAGGATCAAAGGGTATACTTTTGTATCATAATCAGTTGGTCTACGTTTATCAATAACGGTTGGCTTGCTAGATAAGTTTGACGTTATTGTCATACAGATGGAGGTGATCAACTGGTCCCTAAAAGTCACACCTATAAGATACGTTTGAGAGATGTGACGGTATGAATATACAGTCATGTAGATGCCAAATTTGACTAACCAGTTAGTCCGAGTTATTTGACTAGTAATTAGTCAAAAATGTGATGTTGAGATATTTTATTTAATACGGATTAAATAAAAATGGCTAAGACGAATTAAGCAGTTAATTCGTAAAATTGAATATAAACGATTTATATTTGATTAATGTATATTGAATAAATTAATTATACGATATTGTCTTTGTCGGACATGTATTAATAATTCAACTAACCCGTCTTATTAGTTGATGCTTTAATAACCGATAACCGATGACGATTTATAATTAAACCCGTCGTATACGTTTTAGCGATTAAACGAATCGGACCACGAGTTTAAGTTAAGAGGAAGTGGAAGCCCACTTCCCCTTGATCCACTCGGTTTGGCCGAGATTAGGAGAACAAAAGAGAGCTCTCTCCTCTTGCTTAAGCTAATCATAATCATTTGCAAAAGAATTAGGGTTTTGAGAAAAGTGCCTCTCAAAATTCGGATCTCACATCCAACCAAAACTCACAAAACAATCCTCTCTATATTGCAAGGCAATTAGAGGATTCATTCTAGCACAAGGGCATTTCTCGGACAATCTTGGGTGCAACAATTAGGAGGAGATCTACTTTGATCTCTCATTGCCATTTTGCACTAGGACCGAAGGTTATTCCTTGATCTTTATCGTTTCCTTGTTATTTTCGTTTTATGACTATAAATCGCGTATTAAATTTGCGTTATAATCCTATAAAGAAAGGGTTTTATACGGATATTACCCTACAAGTGGTATCAGAGCGAGGCCACGTAAATTTTTATATGTGATTTTCATCAAACGATTTTTGAATCGATAAATTTTTGGTTAAAAATCATTCCGGCACAATTTTTTTTGCTCTCGGCAATTTTTTTATTGCTGCGTTTTTTTTTGTTTTGTGCCTTGGGAACCGTGTCATGTTTACACGGTATTGGTTGTTGTTCGTCTTGTTTTCATTTTGATCTTTGCATATTGTTTTGTAATCGATATTCATCGCAATATGTTAAAGATCTATCAAAATGATTGCATAACATTTCGTGCGGCACCAAATTTTTTTTGTCACGGCTTTTTTTTGAAAACCGTGTGGCTTTTCTGTTTTTTTTTACGGCCTGTTTTCATTTTTTTTGCCTTGATTAGCGTGCCTCATGGTTATTGCTAGAGCAGACGATCTTTTGTTTTGTTTTGTTTTCGATTTGTTCTTTGCGAATTGTTGTTTTAAACGATAATTACAACAATATGTGAAGATCATGTCAATTGTAATTTTGTTTTAATCAGGATTAGATTAAATTGCAATTGAGTTTTTTCAAATCGTTTTGTTGTTTGATCACTTGTTGATCTCGAATTGATTGAGCCGTTTTTTTTCTTCTTCCAATTGTTGCTCACGGTTTTAGCAACATTTTAATAAAAAAAAAAAAAAAACATTTCGTGGTACTGTTCACTGTTCACGACCAGCAGTGAAGAAAAAAAAAAAAAAAAATTCTGTTTTTTTTTCGGCCCTTTTATTGCATAAAACGGATTTATGCTCTCGCTTGATAGTGAAACGGTTCACCCACGTAAAATTATGTTACTTTAAAATGATTTATAGTAACGGATTATCTCGGATTAAAATTAACTTGACTAAAGCGGTTTTGTCATATAATTTTAATTATCTTTGGTGGTTTGGATAAATTTAACATAATTACGGAATTATGTCACGAATAAATTTAATTTTTAGTTGATGCATTTTATTTATCGTTCTTGTTTTATTTGAATGCTTTTAATTACGTATTTATTTATTTTTGCAAACGGTTGTAACTTAGTGTGGCCTTAGTAGAACGTGTTACCGTAATGATGGAACACGGTCTTGGTTGTATTTTGAGATCTCGTATCTCCATTTTATTTTTATTATTACAAGGTTTTATTTAGAATGTAAATAGGTTTACATTTGTAAATTTTAATTGTAATTTTGAGAAGACTAAAGATGGAGACCGGATGCTCACTCCCGCTACATGGACAAAGATGGAACATCAAGACAAGCTTTTCGGGTCCAACGGTGGATTCCAAAGTTGTATTTTGTTCTTTTTACTAGGACAGGCCACACTAGGAATTTTTTTATTTACGTATTGCATTCTTTTATTTATTTTATCGTAACGATAGTATGCATCATTTTCCGCCTAAAAACCAAACCACCTAATTATTGCATGAAAACCGACACATATAAAGGTCACGAGTTAGTTTTCTTTGACATTCTCATGTCACACGTTTTTAAGCCATCACCCAAATTAATTCAATCACGCAGACGCTAGTTATTCGTTCACTTAATATGAATTATAATTTAGTTGATGGGATCTTCCTCGTATAAACAAAAATTGAGAACGGTCTTTATAGGTCAAACTCCAATGAGTCCCTTCTTCGTCGGTAGGCATAATATGACCCCTTCTACGTCGGGTAAGTTGGAACCGATTGACCTATTTTATCTCAACACTATGGTCACTCGTACGATCCTGTGACTATGGTGGACTATAGATAGGATTTACGGAAATCTATCGACCAAGAGTTCTTACGGAAGAATTAGCTAAACAGTTGGCTTATCAATTTACGTAAATTGAGTCTTGGGATCACTTGTATCATTCTTGAGGGAGATCAATTATGCAAGTGCGAGAGTCTACATGTTAAAATGAATTTTAAAATAGACTTAAATCACCTCGATGAGTTGCTTATTTCGTTTTTGTTTTTCTTTCTTTTTCAATGTAGATCACGAACTTTTAAACTGCTAATAACAAATGGTGGTTCTCTCGATAACCCAATGCCAAGTGCCACATTGGACCGTGAGTCCTGGCTTCGGATCTTCATGAATCGGATGAATCGGTCTACTCGATGAAGAATGATGGATCAAACTTCGCGGATCGGGAGGCGGCATTACGGAATCGCCGCCGCGACGGAAGCTCAAATATCTATTAGAGCCCATCCCGCAAACCCAGGTCCCACGGCTAGAGTGCTGAAATCACCAAGTTTAATGATTTCGTATGGAAGCGGGTGCGATTAAAAACGTACTCATTTTTGCAATGGAACCCAATTTGCGGAAACGCTTCATAGCCCATGGTGCGAACAAGATTTTCACCACGCTCACCAAGGAATTCTCGAAAGCACCGAGAATCGTGACCTATGAGCATACCACTCGCTTCTTTGATGCGAGACTCCAGAAGGGCCAACCAGTTAGCCCACACATTCTCAGCATGATTGAGAATGTCGAGAAGCTGGAGACCTTTGATTGTAAGATCAGCGAGAACATTGTGATCGACCGCATGCTTCACTCACTCCACGATGGTTTTTCGCAATTTAGAGCGAATTACTATATGAATGATTTGAAGAAAAGTCCCCATGAACTACACTCCCTTCTCGTACAGACCGAGAAGGACATGAAGTTCAGTGGGAGCAATAAACAGGATGTTCTCGTTGTGACAAACAAGGGAAAGGGTAAGGGCAAAGCTCGTGCAAACCTAGCGTAGGTAAACCGAAGTTCAAGAAGTCGGGTCCAGGTAAGAGTGGGCCTGGTGAGTCGAGCACCTCATCGGGCGCGACAAAGAGCAAGACCGAAAACATGGAATGCCATCACCGCCACAAGATGGGCATTGGAGGCGGACATGTCATGTTTATCATGAGGACATAAAAGCAGGTCGCGTTAAACCTGTTGGTATGTCTTCTTCTTCTACTTTTATTCATATGATTGAGATTAACCATGCAAGTTACGGAACTTGGGTACTAGATACTGGTTGTGGTTCTCATCTGTGTAATCATGTGCAGGGCCTCCGAAATCTCGAGCCTCTCGTAAAGGGTGAGGTTGACCTGCGTGTTGGGAATGGAGCAAGAGTGGCTGCCGTCTCAAAGGGGACATATGTGATCCAGCTTCCTAGCGGATTTGAGTTGTCATTATATGATTGCTATTATGTACCAGATCTTTCGAAAAACATTATTTCGGCCGCACTTGACAAACTTGGATTTTCATTTGTAATAGAGAATAATACTTGTATTTTCTCATTACACGATATGATTTATGGCAAGGCAGTCTCCATGAATGGAATTTATGTTTTAGATCGACGACCAGAAATATTACACGTAATGAATAAAAAGTTAAAGGTTGGTGACAAAGATCAAACGTATCTATGGCACTGCCGTATGGGACACATCAATGAGAAACGCGTAAAACAGCTCATTAAAAATGGAGCTATCTCGGCTTTTGATTTTCAATCATTTGGCACGTGTGAATCATGTCTCATCGGTAAGATGACTCGGATTTCCTTCAAAGGTGTTGGAATGCGCGCTGCTGACCTATTAGGGCTCATACACACGGATGTATGTGGTCCTATGTCAATCACCGCACGAGAAGGCTATAGGTATTTCATCACTTTCACGGATGATTTAAGTAGATATGGCTATGTCTACTTAATGAGGCACAAAAGTGAATCCTTTGAGAAATTCAAGGAATACCAAAACAGGGTACAAAACCTATTGGGTAGAAAGATTAAAACACTGCGTTCAGATCGTGGTGGCGAGTATCTTTCTCACGAGTTTGATCAACACCTTAAAGACTGTGGGATTGCCCTACAGTTAACTCCACCTGGAACACCTCAATTGAATGGTGTGTCCGAACGGAGAAATCGAACACTACTTGATATGGTTCGATCCATGATGAGTCACACCGTGTTGCCTGACTCATTATGGGGTTATGCTCTTCTGTCACCTGCTCTAATACTTAACCGAAGTCCGTCTAAAGCTGTTAACAAGACTCCATATGAACTATGGAAGGGAACGGTCCCCAACTTGTCCTTTATACGGGTTTGGGGCTGCGAGGCTTATGTCAAGTGGAGACACGAGGATAAGCTCGGCCCGCGATCGGTCAAGACATACTTTATAGGTTATCCTAAAGGAACACTTGGTCATTACTTCTATTCGCCAACCGAACAACGTGTTTTTGTTGCGGCTAGTGCGACATTCTTAGAGAAGGAATTTCTCGAGAATGCAAAGAGTGATAGAAGCTTCGACCTGTCGGAGATTCCAGAACCAAATACCGAGCAACCATTGGAGGAACCTATTCCTTCAATCCCGGCTACGGTTAACATTCCTGAGGAACCTAGGAGGTCGGGAAGAGTCTCTATTCCTCCAGACAGATACATTGGTATGGTCGAGGAACATGACATAGATGACGTTCTACTCTTAACAAGTAGTGAACCCGCAACCTATAAAGGTGCCATGACTAGTTCTGACTCAAAGCTATGGCTTGAGGCCATGCAATCCGAGATGGACTCTATGTATGAGAACAACGTATGGGATCTTGTTGACTTACCTGCTAAGGTTCGTCCCCTTCAATGCAAATGGCTTTACAAGATAAAGCATTCTGTGGAAGGTCAACAAGATATCTATAAAGCACGACTAGTTGCTAAAGGTTTCACCCAAGTGCCAGGTTTGCACTACGATGAAATTTTTGCACCCGTAGTCATCTTTGCGTTCCATTCGGATTATCTTAGCGATCGCCGTTTTTCATGACTATGAAATTTGGCAAATGGATGTGAAAACCGCCTTCTTAAACGGCTTTTTGGAGGAAGAGTTGTACGTGGTACAACCCGAAGGTTTCATTGATCCACAACATCCTAAGAAAGTGTGCAAGCTTAAGCGTTCCATTTATGGACTTAAGCAAGCATCTCGGAGTTGGAATCAACGCTTCGACCAAGTGATTAAAGAAAATGGATTTATTCGATCGGTCGAGGAACCATGTCTTTATATCAAGTCGAGTGGGAGCAAGATTGTTTTCCTAATATTGTATGTCGATGACATACTCCTGATTGGGAATGACATACCTCTCTTAACTTCGGTGAAAGTATGGTTGAAAAACCATTTCCAGATGAAAGATCTGGGAGAGGCACAAAGAATTCTAGGCATCCGTATCTATCGAGATAGATCACGACGGATGCTATCTCTCGATCAGAGTCTTACATAGACAAAGTCCTAGAGAGATTCAGCATGACTAACTCCAAGAAGGGGTTTCTTCCCATGGCTCCAGGGGTGCATTTGAGCAAGTCTCAGGCACCAGAGACACCGGAAGAGAAAGAGCGCATGGCACGGATACCTTATGCCTCGGCAATAGGATCTATTATGTATGCCATGATATGCACACGTCCGGACGTGGCATATGCATTGAGTATGACAAGTGGATTCCAACGGCATCCGGGTGAACCACATTGGTGGTGTCAAGAACATTCTTAAGTACCTACGGAGGACTAAAGATTGGGCATTGACTTATGGAGGCGAACAAAGCTATGCGCAACCGGTTACGCAGATGCTAGCTTCCAAACGGATCGAGATGACTCGAAATCTCGGTCTGGATTCGTTTTTACTCTTAATGGCGCTGCGAAGTGGAAGAGTTCGAAACAAACTGTTACAAAGCAGATTCTACGATCGAGTCCGAGTACTATGCCGCGTACGAAGCTACAAAGGAAGCGATATGGATGCGTCAATTCTTACATGGACTATCTGTAGTGCCTAGTTCGAATGACCCGATCACCATCTATTGCGACAATAGTGGTGCCATCTTCCAAGCTAAGGAGCCTAAGTCTAGCAACAAGTCTAGACATGTACAACGGAAAGCTCATCTAATCCGAGATTACGTGGACCAAAAGGAAGTAGTGATAGACAAGATTGCTACCGATGATAACATAGCAGATCCTCTCACTAAAGCATTACGACAAGATAAGCATGAAGGGCATGTTAATTCCATGGGAATTAAACGTGTTCCTAAGTTGTAGTACTTTTTATGGATTAGATTCATTCCCTTTTGTACTCTATACGACATCATCGTTTTGATATTTTATATATATATTGTTTTTCATGTGGATTTGTACGACAAATTTTGAACACCACAAAGTGAACTGAACAAACATTATATTTTTCAGTCCTTAATTGCCCACATGAGCTGATAACTCTGGTAATTATTTTGTGACGTTGGTTGATGGTGGGTTCAACGAGCCATAAGTCAACCAGTTGACTGACCAATCACAGAGGCGATTTATACGGAGATTTCGTAGGACACAATTGTGACATCGACTTGGAGTCCTAAATGTTTTATAACATTCGGTGCCCGGTCGTGGATAGGACTTCCATGGTGATCCTAAGAGTCGATTCTTTTGACTATCGACTGTCTCTTGAGACTAAGGCAGATTTTGGGTGACTTTGGTTTCTTTCTCACGGTCATCCGTAACAGGGGGCCAAGTAGATTGCTTCTGGGTCATTTCATGCTGTGCTTAGATCGGAAGGAGTTCGAGTTGAAGGAAATATTCAGCCTTTATCAGGTACTCGATATTTCTCAGGGCCACTCGAGGAGTCAGAATCGAAATGCATGGCCATGCTCGGACGGATTCGTTTTATCAGTTAAGTTACTCTCTAGTCGGGGAAACCACTCTAGATACAGATCGATTGTAAAATACGACCTTTGCGGATCCGAATCTGCAAATTGTTTTACATTGAGTGGGAGAAATTTTAAATGAATATGAGAATCGGTTATCGCACATACACTTGTACGGACAAGTGGGAGTTTGTTGGAGCTGTGTCCTCCAGTTAGTGCGGATAACGTCATTGCACATACACTTGTACGGACAAGTGGGAGCTTGTTGGGGCTGGTGTCCTTAACAGTTAGTGCAAGGACTTATAAATCTCTAAAAGGATCAAAGGGTATACTTTTGTATCATAATCAGTTGGTCCACGTTTATCAATAACGGTTGGCTTGCTAGATAAGTTTGACGTTATTGTCATACAGATGGCGGTGATCAACTGGTCCCTAAAAGTCACACCTATAAGATACGTTTGAGAGATGTGACGGTATGAATATACAGTCATGTAGATGCCAAATTTGACTAACCAGTTAGTCCGAGTTATTTGACTAGTAATTAGTCAAAAATGTGATGTTGAGATATTTTATTTAATACGGATTAAATAAAAATGGCTAAGACGAATTAAGCAGTTAATTCGTAAAATTGAATATAAACGATTTATATTTGATTAATGTATATTGAATAAATTAATTATACGATATTGTCTTTGTCGGACATGTATTAATAATTCAACTAACCCGTCTTATTAGTTGATGCTTTAATAACCGATAACCGATGACAATTTATAATTAAACCCGTCGTATACGTTTTAGCGATTAAACGAATCGGACCACGAGTTTAAGTTAAGAGGAAGTGGAAGCCCACTTCCCCTTGATCCACTCGGTTTGGCCGAGATTAGGAGAACAAAAGAGAGCTCTCTCCTCTTGCTTAAGCTAATCATAATCATTTGCAAAAGAATTAGGGTTTTGAGAAAAGTGCCTCTCAAAATTCGGATCTCACATCCAACCAAAACTCACAAAACAATCCTCTCTATATTGCAAGGCAATTAGAGGATTCATTCTAGCACAAGGGCATTTCTCGGACAATCTTGGGTGCAACAATTAGGAGGAGATCTACTTTGATCTCTCATTGCCATTTTGCACTAGGACCGAAGGTTATTCCTTGATCTTTATCGTTTCCTTGTTATTTTCGTTTTATGACTATAAATCGCGTATTAAATTTGCGTTATAATCCTATAAAGAAAGGGTTTTATACGGATATTACCCTACAAAGTGAATCCTTTGAGAAATTCAAAGAATACCAGAATAGGGTACAGAACCTACTGGGTAGAAAGATTAAAACACTACGTTCAGATCGTGGTGGCGAGTATCTTTCTCACGAGTTTGATCAACACCTTAAAGACTGTGGGATTGCCTTACAGTTAACTCCACCTGGAACACCTCAGTTGAATGGTGTGTCCGAACGGAGAAATCGAACTCTACTTGATATGGTTCGATCCATGATGAGTCACACCGTGTTGCCTGACTCATTGTGGGGTTATGCTCTTTTGTCAGCCGCTCTAATAATTAACCGAAGTCCGTCTAAAGCTGTTGACAAGACTCCATATGAACTATGGAAGGGAACAGTCCCTAACTTGTCCTTTATACGGGTTTGGGGCTGCGAGGCTTATGTCAAGTGGAGACACGAGGATAAGCTCGGCCCGCGATCGGTCAAGACATACTTTATAGGTTATCCTAAAGGAACACTTGGTCATTACTTCTATTCGCCAACCGAACAACGCGTTTTTGTTGCGGCTAGTGCGACATTCTTAGAGAAGGAATTTCTCGAGAATGCAAAGAGTGATAGAACCTTCGACCTGTCGGAGATTCCAGAACCAAATACCGAGCAACCATTGGAGGAACCAGTTCCTTCAATCCCGGCTCCGGTTAATATTCCTGAGGAACCTAGGAGGTCGGGAAGAGTCTCTATTCCTCCGGACAGATACATAGGTATGGTCGAGGAACATGACATAGATGACATTCTACTCTTAACGAGTAGTGAACCCGCAACCTATAAAGGTGCCATGACCAGTTCTGACTCAAAGCTATGGCTTGAGGCCATGCAATCCGAGATGGACTCCATGTATGAGAACAACGTATGGGATCTTGTTGACTTACCTGCTAAGGTTCGTCCCCTTCAATGCAAATGGCTTTACAAGATAAAGCATTCTGTGGAAGGTCAACAAGATATCTATAAAGCATGACTAGTTGCTAAAGGTTTCACCCAAGTGCCAGGTTTGCACTACGATGAAATTTTTGCACCCGTAGTCATGCTGCGTTCCATTCGGATTATCTTAGCGATCGCCGCTTTTCATGACTATGAAATTTGGCAAATGGACGTGAAAACCGCCTTCTTAAACGGCTTTTTGGAGGAAGAGTTGTACATGGTGCAGCCCGAAGGTTTCATCGATCCACAACATCCTAAGAAAGTGTGCAAGCTTAAGCGTTCCATGTATGGACTTAAGCAAGCATCTCGGAGTTGGAATCATCGCTTCGACCAAGTGATAAAAGAAAAAGGATTCATTCGATCAGTCGAGGAACCATGTCTTTATATCAAGTCGAGTGGGAGCAAGATTGTCTTCCTAATATTGTATGTTGACGACATACTCCTGATTGGGAATGACATACCTCTCTTAACTTCGGTGAAAGTATGGTTGAAAAACCATTTCCGGATGAAAGATCTGGGTGAGGCACAAAGAATTCTGGGCATCCGTATCTATCGAGATAGATCACGTCGGATGTTATCTCTCAGTCAGGAGTCTTACATAGACAAAGTCCTAGAGAGATTCAGCATGACTAACTCCAAAAGGGGGTTTCTTCCTATGGCTCGAGGGGTGCATTTGAGCAAGTCTCAGGCATCAGAGACACCGGAAGAGAAAGAGCGCATGACACGGATTCCTTATGCCTCGGCTATAGGATCAATCATGTATGCCATGATATGCACACGTCCGGACGTGGCATATGCATTGAGTATGACAAGTCGATTCCAACAGCATCCAGGTGAATCACATTGGCTGGCTGTCAAGAACATTCTTAAGTACCTACGGAGGACTAAAGATTGGGCATTGACTTATGGAGGCCCTCAAAAGCTATGCGCAACCGGTTACGCAGATGCTAGCTTTCAAACGGATCGAGATGACTCGAAATCTCAGTCTGGATTCGTTTACTTTCTTAATGGCGCCGATCGGTGGAAGAGTTCCAAACAAACTGTTACAGCAGATTCTACGACTGAGTCCGAGTACTATGCCGCGTCTGAAGCTACAAAGGAAGCGATATGGATGCGTCAATTCTTACATGGACTATCCGTAGTGCCTAGTTCGAATGACCCGATAACCATCTATTGCGACAATAGTGGTGCCATCTTCCAAGCTAAGGAGCCTAAGTCTAGCAACAAGTCTAGACATGTACAACGGAAAGCTCATCTAATCCGAGATTACGTGGAGCAAAAGGAAGTAGTGATAGAAAAGATTGCTACAGATGATAACATAGCAGATCCTCTCACTAAACCATTACGACAAGATAAGCATGAAGGGCACGTTAATTCCATGGGAATTAAACGTGTTCCTAAGTTGTAGTACTCTTTTGTGGATTAGATTCATTTTCTTTTGTACTCTATACAACATCATCGTTTTGATATTTATATATTTTGTTTTTCATGTGGATTTACACGACAAATTTTGAACACCACAAAGTGAACTGAACAAACATTATATTTTTGGTCCTTAATTGCCCACGTGAGCTGATAACTCAAGGTAATTATTTTGTGACGTTGGTTGATGGTGGGTTCAACGAGCCATAAGTCAAAAGGTTGACTGACCAATCACAGAGGCGATTTATACGGATATCTCGTAGGACACAATTGTGACATCGACGTTGAGTCCTAAATGTTTTATAACATTCGGTGCCCGGTCGTGGATAGGACCTCCATGGTGATCCTAAGAGTCGATTCTTTTGACTATCGACTGTCTCTTGAGACTAAGGCAGATTTTGGGTGACTTTGGTTTCTTTCTCACGGTCATCCGTAACAGGGGGCCAAGTAGATTTTTTCTGGGTCATTTCATGTTGTGCTTAGATCGGAAGGAGTCGAGTTGAAGGAAATATTCAGCCTTTATCAGGTACTCGATATTTCTCAGGGCCACTCGAGGAGTCAGAATCGAAATGCATGGCCATGCTCGAATACGAATTCGTTTTATCGGTTGAGTTACTCTCTAGTCGGGGAAACCACTCTTGATACAGATCGATTGTAAAATACGACCTTTGCGGATCCGGATCGGCAAATTGTTTTACATTGAGTGGGAGAAATTTTAAATGAATATGAGAATCGGTTATCGCACATACACTTGTACGGACAAGTGGGAGTTTGTTGAGCTTGTGTCCTCCAGTTAGTGCGGATAACGTCATTGCACATACACTTGTACGGACAAGTGGGAGCTTGTTGGGGTGGTGTCCTTTACGATTAGTGCAAGGACTTATAAATCTCTAAAAGGATCAAAGGGTATACTTTTGTATTATTATCAGTTGGTCCACGTTTATCAATAACGGTTGGCTTGCTAGATAAGTTTGACGTTATTGTCATACAGATGGCGGTGATCAACTGGTCCCTAAAAGTCACACCTATAGGATACGTTTGAGAGATGTGACGGTATGAAAATACAGTCATGTTGATGCCAATAATTGACTAAGCAGTTAGTCCGAGTTATTTGACTAATAATTAGTCAAATGTGATGTTGAGAAATTTTATTTAATACGGATTAAATAATAATGGCTAAGGCGAATTAAGCAGTTAATTCGTAAATTAAATATAAACGATTTATATTTAATTAATGTATATTGAATTTATTTAATTATACAATATTGTCTTTGTCGGACATGTATTAATATATCGACTGAGTCATGTTACTAGTTGATACGTTAATAACCGATAACCGATGACGATTTATAATTGAAAACCCGTCATATACATTTTAGTAATTTCGAGCTGAACTACGAGTTAGAATAAGGAGGAAGTGAAAGCCCACTCCCTCCCCTTGGGCTCTCGGTTTGGCCGAACAAGACAAAAGGAGAGAGCCTCTCTCCTTTTGACCTAAGCAATTCATTTGTCTCAGAAATTAGGGTTTCGGAGCATTCTTCTCTGAAATTTCTAGATCTCACATCGAATAACCTCACAATAGCTCTCTCGATATTGCAAGTCAATTAGAGAGCATTTATAGCACAAGGGCATAGTCTCAGACGGTCTTGGGGGCAACGATTAGGAGGAAATCTCTGTTGATTTCTGTTCTTTACGCCGCACATCAAAGGACCCGAGGTTGATTCTTAATCTTTATCGTTTTATATTGTATTTCGTTTATGACCATAAATCGCATGTTATATTTACGTTATAATCCTTAAAATTAAGGGAATTTTACGGATATTTCCCTATAAGACTAACATGCTAAGAGCTCAAATTACGGGTTTTAAGCAAAGGGATGAAGAATCTTTGTATGAAGCTTGGGAGCGGTTCAAGGGAATTTGTCGCTCATGTCCTCACCATGGACTTAGCGAATGGTTCTTGGTACAACAATTTTGGAATGGTTTATATGAAGATTCAAGGAACATTCTCAACATGGGATCAAATGGAATGTTCACCGAAGTTGATGACAATCAAACATGGATCAAGATTGAGGAAATGGCGGTCCATAACTCACAATATAGTAGACCTCGCAAGGCTACTAGAGGAGGAAAGCATGAGGTGGACTCCGTTACTCAATTGGGTGCTCAACTTAGTGCTCACATTGACACAATCAATTTGAAGTTTGAAAAAGCTATGGCTAGACTTGAAGAAGTCTCAAAATCACCAAAGCATCATGTTAATGCCATGACGGCATCTTCATCAATCCCAAGTGGGATATGTGAGAATTGTGGAACTTTGGGACATGACCAAAGTGAATGTAGGGGAAAATATGAACAAGTGAATGCTTTCCAAGCATACAAGAGTGGTACCCCTTATTCTAACTATTACAATGAAAACACCAAATTCCATCCAAATCTCTCATACAAAAGCCAAAATGTTCAAAACCCTCAAACAACATACACCCCACCTCCCATGAGAAACCAAAATCAAAGACCCTTTTACAATCAAAACCAAGGTTGCCAAAATCAAAATCCATACAATCACCAAAATGACCAAGGTTTTGATGTCCAAAAAGCGGTCCTCCAAATGCAAAAGAATCAACAAGAATTTTTCACTCAAATGCAAAAAGATAGCCAAGCAAAGGAAACCACCATCAACAACATCCTAGCTCACACCAAGATGTTGGAAACCCAATTGACTCAACTATCATCTTCAAGCTCACAAAGGCAAAAGGGGCAATTACCACCTCAAAGTAATCCCCCAAGACATGAAACGGTTAGTGCCATTCACTTGAGAAGTGGTACAAGGTATGAAGCACCGAAGAAGCAAGTTGAGGATGAAGTTGTGGAAGCTAGTGATAAGGAAGAAATTGTGCAAAACTCCAAAGATGGAGAATCATCAAAAGAAGAAAGTTCAAAGAAAAATAAAGACAAGGTCAAGGAGAAGGAGAAGGAGCCCATTGTGATTAGACTTCCTTTTCCAAGTCGTCAAGCCAAGCCCAAATTTGATGACCAACTTGGAAAGTTTATGGAAATTGTGAAGAATTTAGAAGTCTCGATTCCTTTCACGGAATTAATCAATCACGTACCGGCCTATGCGAAATACATGAAAGATATCCTCACAAAGAAGAAGTCGATCCGGAAACTTGAAACTATCGCCTTCACTAAGGTGAGTAGTGCAATAATTCAAGGGAGTTCACCTCCAAAACTAAAGGATCCGGGAAGCCCTATGTGATCTAGGGGCTAGTGTGAGTGTCATGCCGTACTCGGTGAGTAAAAGGTTGGGGATGGGAGAGCTTAAATGCACCAATATCACACTCCAAATGGCTGATAGATCGACGAAGACACCATTAGGGATATGGGAAGATGTCCCCGTACGAATTGGGAAGTTTTTCATCCCGGTGGACTTTGTCATTGTTGATATGGAGGAAGATTCCAACATTCCAATCATTCTAGAAAGACCTTTCCTACACACCGCGGGTGCGGTGATTGATGTGAAACATGGTGAGCTCACTCTAGAAGTGGGAGATGAAAGCATAACCTTTAATCTTGACAAGACTATGAGAGCTCCTCGTTTGCATGAACCATGTTTCATGATTGATCATTATAGCCGAAAGGATGAAAGGAAGAAGTCGGAACTCCAATGGAAGAAGAAAATTGAAGATGCTCCATTCAAAGAGCAAGTGAATTGTGACAAGGAGAGCTTGCAAAGCTCATCAAAATCAATCAAAGAAGAAAAGGATGGCCTCATTGGCCAAGAGAAGAAATTGGAAGAATTGTCTGTGGGTTAATATCCGTATACTACCCCTTAAATTGCAGGACTATAACGTAAAATTTACATGCAATTTATAGTCATAAAACGATAAAAACAATGGAAACGATAAGTGTATAGAAATCAACCTCGGGTCCTTTTAATTGCGGCGTAAAGATCAGAAATCTAAGCAGATTCCCTCCTAATCGTTGCACCCAAGACTTTGTCCGAGATATGCCCTTGTGCTAGAACAGTGTTCTCCGATTGCCTTGCAATATAGGGAGAACTGATGTGTGTTTTGCTTGAGATGTGAGATCTCGGTTTCTACAGAGAAAATTGCTCTCTCGAAACCCTAGTTTTTTTACAAATGTTTTGATTCGGTCAGAAGGGAGGAGAAACCCTCCCTTTTGTTCCCTCTCACTCGGCCGGCCATGGGCTACCTAGGGAAGTGGGCTTCCACTTCCTTTTAGTCTTGGCTCATGGTCTGGTTCGCAAAATCGCTAAAATGTATATGACGGGTTTATATTATAAACTGTTATCGGTTATCGGAAATTAAGGCATCAGCTAATAATACGGGTTAGCTGAATTATTAATACGTGTCCGACAAAACAGTATTGTATAATTATTTTAATATACATTTAATTAAATATAAATCACGTATATTTAATTTCACGAATTAACTGGTTAATTCGCCTTAGCCCATGATATTTAATCCGTATTAAATATAATATCTCAACATCACGTATTTGACTAATTACTTAGTCAAATAACTCGGACTAACTGGTTAGTCAATTTTGGCATCTACATGACAGTATTTTCATACCGTCACATCTCTCGAACGTATCCTATAGGTGTGACTTTTAGGGACCAGTTGATCACCGCCATCTGTATGACAATAACGTCAAACTTATCTAGCAAGCCAACCGTTATTGATAAACGTGGATCAACTGATAATAATACCAAAGTATGCCCTTTGATCCTTTTAGAGGTTTATAAGTCCTTGCACTAACTGTTAAGGACACCAACCCCAACAAGCTCCCACTTGTCCGTACAAGTGTATGTGCAATGACGTTATCCGCACTAACTGGAGGACACAAGCTCCAACAAACTCCCACTTGTCCGAACAAGTGTAGGTGCGATAACCGATTCTCATATTCATTTAAAATCTCTCCCACTCAATGTAAAACAATTTGCAGATCCGGATCCACAAAGGTCGTATTTTACAATCGATCTGTATCTAGAGTGGTTTCCCCGACTAGAGAGTAACTTAACCGATAAAACGAATCCGTATCCGAGCATGGCCATGCATTTCGATTCTGACTCCTCGAGTGGCCCTGAGAAATATCGAGTACCTGATAAAGGCTGAATATTTCCTTCAACTCGACTCCTTCCGATCTAAGCACAGCATGAAATGACCCAGAAAAAATCTACTTGGCCCCCTGTTACGGATGACCGTGAGAAAGAAACCAAAGTCACCCAAAATCTGCCGTAGTCTCAAGAGACAGTCGATAGTCAAAGAATCGACTCTTAGGATCACCATGGAAGTCCTATCCACGACCGGGCAACGAATGTTATAAAACATTTAGGACTCCACGTCGATGTCACAATTGTGTCCTACGAAATATCCGTATAAATCGCCTCTGTGATTGGTCAGTCAACCTGTTGACTTATGGCTCGTTGAACCCACCATCAACCAACGTCACAGAATAATTGCCAGAGTTATCAGCTCATGTGGGCAATTAAGGACTAACAAGATATGATGTTTGTTCAGTTCACTTTGTGGTGTTCAAAATTGTCGTACAATTCCACATGAAAAACAAAATATTTATATAAAATATCAAAACGATGATGTCGTATAGAGTACAAAGGAGAATGAATCTGATCCATAAAAGAGTACTACAACTCAGGAACACGTTTGATTCCCATGGAATTTACGTGCCCTTCATGCTTATCTTGTCGTAATGCTTTAGTGAGAGGATCTGCTATGTTATCATCTGTAGCAATCTTTTCTATCACTACTGTCTTTTGCTCCACGTAATCCCGGATTAGATGAGCTTTCCGTTGTACATGTCTAGACTTGTTACTAGACTTTGGCTCCTTAGCTTGGAAGATGGCACCACTATTGTCGCAATAGATGGTGATCGGGTCATTCGAACTAGGCACTACAGATAGTCCATGTAAGAATTGACGCATCCATATCGCTTCCTTTGTTGCTTCGGACGCGGCATAGTACTCGGACTCGATCGTAGAATGCTGTAATAGTTGATTTGTTTCGAACTCTTCCGGTGATCGCAGCGCCATTAAGAGTAAACGAATCCAGATCGAGATTTCGAGTCATCTCGATCCGTTTGGAAGCTAGCATCTGCAGAATCGGTTGCGCATAGCTTTTGAGAGCCTCCATAAGTCAATGCCCAATCTTTAGTCCTCCGTAGGTACTTAAGAATGTTCTTGACAGCCAACCAATGTGGTTCACCTGGTTGCTGTTGGAATCGACTTGTCATACTCAATGCATATGCCACGTCCGGACGTGTGCATATCATGGCATACATGATTGATCCTATTGCCGAAGCATAAGGAATCCGTGTCATGCGCTCTTTCTCTTCCGGTGTCTCTGGTGCCTGAGACTTGCTCAAATGCACCCCTGGGGACATGGGAAGGAACCCCTTCTTGGAGTTAGTCATGCTGAATCTCTCTAGGACTTTGTCTATGTAAGACTCCTGACTGAGAGATAACATCCGTCGTGATCTATCTCGATAGATACGGATGCCAAGAATTCTTTGTGCCTCTCCCAGATCTTTCATCTGGAAATGGTTTTTCAACCATACTTTCACCGAAGTTAAGAGAGGTATGTCATTCCCAATCAGGAGTATGTCGTCAACATACAATATTAGGAAGACAATCTTGCTCCCACTCGACTTGATATATAGACATGGTTCCTCGACCGATCGAGTAAATCCATTGTCTTTTATCACTTGGTCGAAGCGATGATTCCAACTCCTTGATGCTTGCTTAAGTCCATAAATGGAACGCTTAAGCTTGCACACTTTCTTAGGATGTACTGGATCGATGAAACCTTCGGGTTGTACCATGTACAACTCTTCCTCCAAAAAAAACCGTTTAAGAAGGCGGTTTTCACATCCATTTGCCAAATTTCATAGTCATGAAAAGCGGCAATCGCTAAGATAATCCGAATGGAACGCAAAGATAACTACGGGTGCAAAAATCTCATCGTAGTGCAAACCTGGCACTTGGGTGAAACCTTTGGCAACTAGTCGTGCTTTGTAGATATCTTGCTGACCTTCCACAGAATGCTTTATCTTGTAAAGCCATTTGCATTGAAGGGGACGAACCTTAGCAGGTAAGTCAACAAGATCCCACACGTTGTTCTCATACATGGAGTCCATCTCGGATTGCATGGCCTCAAGCCATAGCTTTGAGTCAGAACTGGTCATGGCACCTTTATATGTTGCGGGTTCACTACTCGTTAAGAGTAGAACGTCATCTATGTCATGTTCCTCGACCATACCGATGTATCTGTCCGGAGGAATAGAGACTCTTCCCGACCTCCTAGGTTCCTCAGAATATTCACCGCAGTAGGGATTGAAGGAATTGGTTCCTCCAATGGTTGCTCGGTGTTTGGTTCTGGAATCTCCGACAGGTCGAAGGTTCTATCACTCTTTGCATTCTCGAGAAATTCCTTCTCTAAGAATGTCGCACTAGCCGCAACAAAAACACGTTGTTCGGTTGGCGAGTAGAAGTAATGACCACGTGTTCCTTTAGGATAACCTATAAAGTATGTCTTGACCGATCGCGGGCCGAGCTTATCCTCGTGTCTCCACTTGACATAAGCCTCGCAGCCCCAAACCCGTATAAAGGACAAGTTAGGGACCGTTCCCTTCCATAGTTCATATGGAGTCTTGTCAATGACTTTAGACGGACTTCGGTTAAGTATTAGAGCGGCCGACATAAGAGCATAACCCCACAATGAATCAGGTAAAACCGTGTGACTCATCATGGATCGAACCATATCAAGTAGTGTTCGATTTCTCCGTTCGACACACCATTCAACCGAGGTGTTCCGGTGGAGTTAATCGTAGGGCAATCCCACGTCCTTCAGGTGTTGATCAAACTCGTGAGAAAGATACTCGCCACCACGATCCGAACGCAGTGTTATTATCTTTCTACCCAATAGGTTCTGCACCCTATTTTGGTATTCCTTAAATTTCTCAAAGGATTCACTTTTGTGCTTCATTAAGTAGACATAGCCATATCTACTCAAATCGTCCGTGAAAGTGATGAAATACCTATAGCCTTCTCGTGCGGTGATTGACATAGGACCACATACATCCGTGTGTATGAGCCCTAATAGGTCAGCAGCGCGCATTCCAACACCTTTGAAGGAAATACGAGTCATTTTACCGATGAGACATGATTCACACGTGCCAAATGATTGAAAATCAAAGGCCGAGATAGCTCCATGTTTGATGAGCTGTTTTACGCGTTTCTCATTAATGTGTCCCATACGGCAGCGATTACAGATACGTTTGATCTTTGTCACCAACCTTTAACTTTTTATTCATTACGTGTAATATTTCATTGGTCTGATCTAAAACATAAATTCCATTCATGGAAACCGCCTTGTCAGTAAATCATATCGTGTAATGAGAAAATGCAAGCATTGTTTTCTATTACAAATGAAAAACCAAGTTTATCAAGCGCAGAAACAGAAATAATGTTTTTAGAAAGACTGGGTACATAATAGCAATCATATAATGATAACTCAAATCCGCTAGGAAGCTGGATCACATATGTCCCCTTGGAGATGGCAGCTACTCTTGCTCCATTCCCAACACGCAGGTCCACCTCACCCTTTACGAGGGGTTCGATGTTTCGAGCCCCCGCACATGATTACACAGATGAGAACCACAACCAGGATCAAGTACCCAAGTTCCGTAACTTGCGTGGTTAATCTTAATCATATGAATAAAAGTAGAAGAGAGAGAAGACATACCAACAGGTTTAACACGACCTGCCTTTAAGTCCTCATGATAAACAGGACATGTGCGTCTCCAATGCCCAGTCTTGTGGCAATGATGGCATTCCATGTTATCACTCTTGCTCTTTGTCATGCCTGATGAGTTACTCGACTCACCAGGACCACTCTTCCCTGAACCCGACTTCTTGAACTTCGCCTTACCTACTGTTAGGTTTGCCGGAGCTTTGCCCTTACCTTTCCCTTTGTTTGACACAACGAGAACATCCTGTTTCGAGCTCCCACCGCACTTCATGTCCTTCTCGGTCTGTACGAGGAGGGAGTGCAGTTCATGGGGAGTTTTCTTCAAATCATTCATATAGTAATTCGCTCTGAATTGCGAATAACCATCGTGGAGTGAGTGAAGAATACGGTCGATAACAATATTCTCCGATGTTACGATTAAAGGTCTCCGTTTCTCGACATTCTCAATCATGCCGAGAATGTGTGGGCTAACCGGTTGTCCTTCGGAGTCTCGCATCAAAGAAGCGAGTGGTATGCTCATAGGTCACGATTCGGTGCTTTCGAGAATTCCTTGGTGAGCGTGGTGAAAATCTTGTTTGCACCTTGGGCTATGAAGCGTTTTTGCAAATTGGATTCCATTGCAAAAATGAGCACGTTTTTAATCGCACCCGCTTCCATGACGAAATCGTTATAAGTAGCGATCTCGTTAGCTCCAGCCGTGGGAACTGGGTGTGGCGGCATGGGCTCAAGTAGATATTTGAGCTTTCCGTCGCCAGCGGCAGGCAAGATTCCGTAATCCGCTCCCGTCCCAAGTTGGATCCATCATTCTTGCCGAGTAGACGATTCATCCGATTCATGAAGATCCTAAGCCAGGACTCACGGTCCAATGTGGCACTTGGCATTGGGTTATCACTTGAACCAGCCATTTGATGTTTAGCAGATTAAAACGTGATCTACACTGAAAAAGAAAGAAAAACAAAACGAAATAAGCAACTCATCGAGGTGATTTAAGTCTATTTTAAAATTCATTTTAAACATGTAGACTCTCGCACTTGCATAATTGATCTCCCTCAAGAATGATACAAGTGATCCCAAGACTCAATTTCAGTAAATTGATAAGCCAACTGTTTAGCTAATTCTTCCGGAAGAACTCTTGGTCGATAGATTTCCGTAAATCCTATCTATAGTCCACCATGATCACAGGATCGTACGAGTGACCATAGTGTTGAGATAAAATAGGTCAATCGGTTCCAACTTACCCGACGTAGAAGGGGTCATAGTATGCCTACCGACGAAGAAGGGACTCATTGGAGTTTGACCTATAAAGACCGTTCTCAATTTTGGTTTATACGAGGAAGATCCCATCAACAAAATTATAATTCATTTTAAGTGAACGAATAACTAGCGTCGGTCGTGAATGAATTTATTTGGATGATGGCTTAAAACGTGTGACATGAGAATGTCAATGAAAACTAACTCGTGACCTCTATATGTGTCAGTTTTCATGCAATAAATTAGGTGGTTTGGTTTTTAGGCGGAATATGATGCATATTATCGTTGCGAAAAATAAATAAATGAATGCAAAAACGTAAATAAAAATGTCCTAGTGTGGCCTATCCTAGTAAAAGAACATAATACAACTTTGGAATCCACCGTTGGACCCGAAAAGCTTGTCTTGATGTTCCATCTTGATCCAAGTAGCGGGAGTGAGCATCCGGTCTCCATCTTTGGTCTTCTCAAAAATTACAATTAAAATTACAAATATAAACCTATTTACATTCTAATTAAAACTGTAATTACAAGTGAAAAATCCAAAACGGAGATACAAGATCTCAAAATACAACCAAGACCGTGTTCCATCATTACGGTAACACGTTCTACTAAGGCCACACTAAGTTACAATCGCTTGTAAAATTAAATACGTAATAAAAAGGCATTCACGGCATTCAACAAAACGATAAATAAAAATGCATCAACTAAAACAAATTCATTCGTGACATAATTCTGTAATTATGTTAAATTTATCCAAACCACCTTTTAATGATTAAAATTCGTGTGATAAAACCGCTTCTATCATTTAATTTTAATCTATTATAATCCGTCATTTTAAAAACACTTTAAAACAACTATATGGTACGTGAGTGAACCGATTCACTATTAAGCGAGTGTACTATATCCGGATAAAGTACATATTAAAGCCAAAGGAAAATTTAAATCAAAAGAAACAAATTTTCAAAAGTTAAAGATTTAAATCCCTCGATCCAGGGACATAAGTGCTCGATCGAGGGATGGGGAGCTCGATCGATGAATCGCAAGTTGATCGAGAGGAATGCTAATCAGGAGGTGCTCGATCGACTAAACTGGTGGTCGATCGAGTACCTATATCAGCAACACTACTCGATCGAGTACGAGGACAACTCGATCGAGCAGCAGGGTTTAGAAAGGGGGTCGATCGAGTACAGCAGGGACTCGATCGAGAAAAGGTTTTTGACACAGGGTCGATCGAGTACATCAGGGATTCGATCGAACAAAAACAAGCAGAAAAAACACTCGATCGATTGAAACTTTATTCGATCAAGTACAAAAATTTCTGAAAAATCCCAAACCTCGTGAAAATCGATTTGAGACAAAATCAATTAAAATTTTTGATCAAAACGCATCAAAACAAATTTGATAATTGATAAAACATGACATATTGTTATAATCTCTGTATAAAACAACAATATGCATAAAACCAAATCGAGAAAGATGATAAAACCGTGTAATACATGACACGGTTTCAAGCAAATTCTGCCGTGTATACTGGGCACGGGTTTTTAAGCACAAAAACATCGAGAGCAACCGTTTAAACAAGACACGGTTCCCAAAGCAACCATAAAAAAACGCAGCAAATTTTAAAAAAAAATCTGCCGAGTGAAAAATAGGCTGCCGAGACAAATTTTTAGCCAAAACAAAATCGTTTCAAGATCGTTTTATGAAAAACACATGAAAAATTTACGTGGCCTCGCTCTGATACCACTTGTGGGTTAATATCCGTATACTACCCCTTAAATTGCAGGACTATAACGTAAAATTTACATGCAATTTATAGTCATAAAACGATAAAAACAATGGAAACGATAAGTGTATAGAAATCAACCTCGGGTCCTTTTAATTGCGGCGTAAAGATCAGAAATCTAAGCAGATTCCCTCCTAATCGTTGCACCCAAGACTTTGTCCGAGATATGCCCTTGTGCTAGAACAGTGTTCTCCGATTGCCTTGCAATATAGGGAGAACTGATGTGTGTTTTGCTTGAGATGTGAGATCTCGGTTTCTACAGAGAAAATTGCTCTCTCGAAACCCTAGTTTTTTTACAAATGTTTTGATTCGGTCAGAAGGGAGGAGAAACCCTCCCTTTTGTTCCCTCTCACTCGGCCGGCCATGGGCTACCTAGGGAAGTGGGCTTCCACTTCCTTTTAGTCTTGGCTCATGGTCTGGTTCGCAAAATCGCTAAAATGTATATGACGGGTTTATATTATAAACTGTTATCGGTTATCGGAAATTAAGGCATCAGCTAATAATACGGGTTAGCTGAATTATTAATACGTGTCCGACAAAACAGTATTGTATAATTATTTTAATATACATTTAATTAAATATAAATCACGTATATTTAATTTCACGAATTAACTGGTTAATTCGCCTTAGCCCATGATATTTAATCCGTATTAAATATAATATCTCAACATCACGTATTTGACTAATTACTTAGTCAAATAACTCGGACTAACTGGTTAGTCAATTTTGGCATCTACATGACAGTATTTTCATACCGTCACATCTCTCGAACGTATCCTATAGGTGTGACTTTTAGGGACCAGTTGATCACCGCCATCTGTATGACAATAACGTCAAACTTATCTAGCAAGCCAACCGTTATTGATAAACGTGGATCAACTGATAATAATACCAAAGTATGCCCTTTGATCCTTTTAGAGGTTTATAAGTCCTTGCACTAACTGTTAAGGACACCAACCCCAACATTGTCTTCATCAAATCAAGAGATTTTCAATGATCAACTTAATGAAGTTTGTGGTCTTTGAGACGACGAATTTGAAGGGATTTTTAATCCCTACATTGGTAATGCCATCGATCAAGATCGACAACAAGGGCAAAGGTCTATTGAAGACCTCTACCATGATAATGAACAAGCTTTTGATTATTTCTTCAAGGTGTTGAGCAACATCAACAACACCTTGAACATGCCCCCTTGACATCTCATCAAGAATGAGAGTTTGGTGGAGTCCTCCCTAAACCACCATTTGTAAATATTTCTAACTCCCTAACTCGCATTTCAATTCATGTATTACATTTTTGTCATCTTTGGACTTTTATTTACTTTGATCAAGATAATTGTCATGTTTGAGAGAAGTGAGGGAGGGACTAATAATTTCAATTGATGTGTAGTGCTTTAGCTTAGTGTGGGGATGGCAATCGCCTAGGCTAATCATGCCTTAGTAACACCCCCACAATGAAGAACACAAGATATGAAGAAGAATGGAAGGATGATAAGGGAAATGCATTGTACACGGATGGAACTGAATCCGGGTACAAAGGGGTTGAATCCGAGCGGATTCTGGAGAATCCGCCCGTTTTCGTGCAATCCGAGCGTACTGGGTAAAAGACGCACGTCCCTATGAGCTGAAATTTTGAAATATTTTTTACTGTAAGAGAATCCGGGCGTCCTGAACAGCAATCCGCCCGTCTCTGAAAATCCGTCCGTCCTGGAAAGAAGACGCCCGTCTTCTAAGCTGAGGAAAACAAGAGAAATTCTTGGACTGAAATCCGCCCGTCTTCTGGAAAATCCGCCCGTATCAGCAAAGCCGAGCGTCTTCTCTTAAATACGCCCGTCTTTAGGCGAGTTTTTCCAAACCCAGAAAGTGCAGAATCCGCCCGTATTGGGCAGAAACCGCACGGATTGCCCCTGCAGTTCGAATTTTTTCGGTCTTTATAAAACCCCTCCCACCTTATTCATTCATTCATTCATTCATAACACTACTTCAAAACATCAAAACCCTCATCCTCTCCATCACAAAAACAAAATCCCTCAACTACATTCACCAAAATCAAATCAAACCATCCTTTCAACAACAAATTAATCACTTCTTTTTCAATAAAAATCAAAACCAAGCACAAATTCTTCAACCTTTGAGTCGATTTTTGAATTCATAAAGGCAAAGCCTTTCACCTTTAAATCGATTTGGGTACACTACAAATTGAAGATTTTTCATTCTTTTCTTGGTTAATTCATCAATGGCAAGGACTAAGGGAGCAACAAAGGCAACAAAGGCACCAAAGACACTTTCACAAAGGCAAAAGGCTCTTCAAGCAAAGAAAGCATTGGCTATGGTGGTAGCAACCCCAAACTTGGAAGTGCAACAACAACAACAACCTTCTATGGGAGCAACAACATCTTCTACTCCGGAAATCGATCAACTTTTGCATTATCCGGAGGTAACTTTTATTTCCAAAACCCATAGAAATACTTTTGCCAAGTTTGCTAGGAAATCATTTCAATCCACCAAGTTTATTTGTGAAGACACCTTGAATAAGTTGGGTGTCCTTGAGCAAACTAGAGCCTTTTTCAAAGCAATGGGGTTGAAGAAATTGTTTGAATCAAAAGAATTGACATACCCCTCCCTTACCTTGGAGTTTTTGAGTTCTTTGAAAGTCACCAAAGTTGAGACTAGGGAGAATCTCGAGTTTCGTCTAGCTAATATTAGTAGATGCATTTCCTTTAGGGAATTGGGTGAAATTTTGGGTCTTAGTAATGAACCGAGTTATTTTAAAAATTATGGAAAGTATGACCCCGACCCTCTTTGGGAGGCAATTTCCGGAAGGAAATTTGAGGACTTTCATGCGAGTCGTGCTCTTTTGGTCCATCATCCGGGCATAAGAGTATGGCATAAGGTCATAGGAAACACCATTATTGCAAGGAAATATACCAACCATTTCACCAAACTTGATTTATTTCTTCTTGAATCGGCTTTGAACATTGGAAGAGTACACACCAAGCCTTTCAACTCTTTGAGGCTTTTGGTAGATAGATGCCTCAACATTGATTGTGGGAAGAAAGGCACTACCGTTATTGTCAATGGCGGCCTAGTCACTATCCTAGCCAAATACTTTGATCCTAACTTCAACAAGGATAACAAGTATGAAGCAAAGGAGGGTGGTCATCTTGTTGATTTGCATACTATGATACACAAGTACAAGTGGGTTGCCCATAACCCTCTTGACACCAAGTATGGATGGCTCACTAGTGAAGCTAGATCGTTCACTTTGCCTTCAAAGATTTGTCGTCTAAGCGTCCACCGGACCAATTATCTACTTCCCCTTTCTAAAGAGGCCGAGTATATTATTCAACAACAAAAGGGTGAACTTGAAATGCCCTCCTCTTCCATTGTCATACCACCTTACCCTTTTGAGTACCAAGAGTTCAAGCCGGATGGTGTTGAAGCTAGAAATGATTATTTGACTCTTCTCATGCAAGCAATGCACAAGCAAGCCTTTGAGGATCGGAAAAATGCTTACTTGGCTCAATATCCACCCCTCCTACACTTAGCTAGGCAAGGACTACTTGATCCATCATGTCCTTTGCCTAGTTGGGCGGATAGAGAAGTCCTATTTTCGGGTGCATCTAGGGTCGTTTCGGGTGACAATGAGGTTGTTGGTAATGAAGAAGTTGATGATAACATTGATGAGGAAGCAAGTGAAGAAGGAGAAAAGGATGGTGAGCAAGATGATGAGCAAGGTGAAGAGGAAAGTGAAGAAGCAAATGAAGAGGGAAGTGGCAATGAGACCACTTCTAATGAGGAGAATGATGATGGAGATGATATGATGGAAGATTAGCAAGCCTTGGAGGCTCCTACCCTCTCATGGTTTGTCTATTTCTCTCTTTGTTTTAATTATTTTCTTGATCATTGTTGGAGTAGTCCTAGCACCATAGAGGACTCACACCTCGGTACCATTGAGGTGTTCTCATTTTATTGTTCCCATTTTCAAAATCCAAAATGACAAATTAGTTTCATGCATTGCATAGTGTGTGCATGAACTACACCCATCCTTGGACATTAGCAATAGTGTCTCACTCGGTTTGGGGAAGTTAATGCATACACAACGGGAGGTAATCTAAATTATCCTCTCCGTCATAACAAAAACCATGCATCATGTAGTGTAGCCTAGTATAGATTGCATTTAGTATAGAAATCATGCATCATCTTTGCATAATTTCCATCATTTTGGCCATTGGGGACAATGCCCATATTAGTGTGGGGATGGGAATTCTAACATTTGACTCTTATTCAAAAAATCCAAAAAAATTGAGAAAAATTTCGAAAATCATAAAAATTTGAAAATTGAAAACCCAAAAACATGTTTATTTCCTTTTATAGTCTTTTGTGTATATATTGTGTTTGTTCTATCCTTGTTCACATTGATTGACTACGCCACATCCGAGACATGAGGATATTGAAGACCGCATGGTATGATCTTTCCAATCTCCTTTTCCTTCTTTATGTTAATGACTATGTGGCTTTGTTTTCATTGATGCGGTATAACAATGTGAACTTAGGACTTGCATTTAGTTTATATGTCATATTAGTTGCTAGAATCACTTGCATTAGGATGTATATAATAGTTGTATCATGGCATGTAGTTGCATTTAGATAAAATATTTTGAAAGGTGCCTAATTGAGAACTTTGACAAGAGCAACTAAGCCATTACAAATACCTTTTCAACTTAAGACTTTGCCTACTAGAATGGTTGTAAAACACCCTATATTGTGTCATACTAGTGTCTTTTGACCCATGACCCAAAGCCTAGTCAAGGGTTTGCATGTGAGTCACCTATCCAACCCCGTGATGCGATGTGGACTTGGTTAACTTGTCTAGGTGACCTTGATTGACCTTGTGGTAAGGCAACCCAAAAATACTTTCTATCAATAAGTTTGAAGTGCTCATCTCTAAAGTTTTGTCATGTGGAAGTAATTTAATGCCAAGGAAACCTCAAGTGTTATGAATTGTTGAATGTTGAGAAATTTAAATTGTTTTGATGGAGGCGTACCACTTCGATGTGCTTCGGAGCGGGATCCATTGAATTGGGCCCCCACACGGTTGTGAATTCGGCCGCCCAGAGACAGAGTGACTATCACCCCGAAAAGCTATTGTCTAGAGGTTAACCGGTTGCCTAATAAGCGATTGGCGAAAGCAAAGGACACTAGCCCGGAAGGGACAAACCCCATCTTAAATTTTTGAAATGTGAAAGTTGAATGAGGTCAATTTTTTTGAATACTAGTCATATCCACCCGTTCTGTATAAAGATTTGAGCATTTCATCCCCAAAAAGCCTTTTTGTCAAGCCACTTTGTCGAGCTTGGGACGATCCATGACCTTTACTTTTGTAGAGAATTCGAGACTTGTCATGTCATATGCTACTAGCATCATAGGGATCATCATTCCACCACCATCTGATCGCTCTTGACGAAAGCATTTTGAAATTGAGGATGAAAGTAGTCTAGTTTAACACCATTTGGAGGTGATTTAGTGCCATCGTCTTAGCCTTAGTAATTTGTTGAACTAGTATTTGTGAAGGATTACATGCTCTTAAATTTGTTCCTCTTTAGTGCCTCCGCCACTTGATGAGGAAGTGGCTATTCTTTTGTAGATGCATCCATTATGTGATTTTGTGTGCTTAATGTTTGGATGTGTCGCCATTTTGGCAAGACCCACCTTGCCTTGCAAGAAGGCATCCTACCTCATGGTTGTCTTGTTGTGAGTTGAAGGGGCGAAGTGAGACCCGCTAATTGTCTCATATCGGCTATGTTATTAGGTTAGTTTAAATAATGGTTCTAGTCTTTGTCACCTCTTTACTCGGGACGAGCAAAGGTTCGGTTTGGGGATATTTGATGTGACCATAATTAGCGCATATTTAGCCCCCGAATTAGCCTTGTTCCCATGCTTTTTAGTGAATATTTGGGTCATTTATTATCTTTAGTTCTTTGTTTTGCATATTCTTTGAGATTTTGATCCCTTGGTAGGAAAGGAGTAAGAATCTTGCATTTTCATGGCAAAACGAGACTAAATTGATCGAATTCAATGACCAAGCATCAAGGAGAGACAAGATTAGAAGGCCTTTGTACATATGATAGTAGATGAGCAATCTTGAGAAAGGATCCTTGAGTCCCCAAGGAAATCCCCAAGGAATTTATGAAGAAAAGGGAAGAAAAGAAGAAGAAATCTTGCTGTGGCACAATCCGTGCGGATTGTCTACAATCTGGCCGTCCTCCACCTGCACAATCCGTGCGGTTTCTCTACAAGACGCTCGGATTTAACCACCACAATCCGCCCGGATTCTCTTGAATTCACTCGTGTTCCATCACCAGAATCCGCCTGTCCCGACCCTAATCCGCTCGGATTCCTCTACAGCGCAATTTCGTCTTCTCCAAGCTACAAAGAAAGAAGTCCTTCCTTCGAAAAATACCGGCTCCTCCCTGCTCAATCTAAAAAGTGTAATTACTAGTTTAGCCCTTAGTTAACCCTAATGCATCCCCCTAATTTCCACTATAAATACTCCATTAGTCTAATTAGAAGAGCATGTTCTTCTTATCAATAATTAGAGTAGTTAATATCAATCAAATCTCTCTTTAGTTTTGTAATCAACAATTAATCAAGTTCTAATACAAGTTTTATTTCCTCAATATCTCTTTTGTTCATCCTTTATTTTGGGTAATTGAAGATTATTTGGGTTATTATTGGGAGATTGACAACCTCTCAATCAAGCATCAAGTACTTCTTTTATCTTTACTTTATTATTGGAATCATTAGTAGGTATAATTCTCTTAATCCCTCTTTAATTATTGTTAATTACTTTCATTTATTCATCATGTTTCATTTTGTTGGTATGATTGACAACCTTGCTAGCATGATCAACATGATAATGAGTGAGTAGTCTCTTAGCTAGGGTTAATGGGTGATTAGGGGAAACCAACATGGGGAATGATTCATGCTTAAATTAATATGCTTTCATGTTTTATTTGCTTGCTTGTTTTGATCTCAACTCGTGCACATGTTATGTTTGATGAAATGCGAGCCTATGAATCCTTGCATTTTTTACCCATCAGCTATCTTTTCAATGAAACTTGTAAGACATAAACCAACTCGAGTATCATTAGACCATGCATGTTGTTGAGTGGGGAAGATTAAGTCGACTTGTAGGTGTTGTACAATCTAATCGATTCGGCTCCGGGACTCAAACTTTCCTAGGATTGTAAGATATAACCCAACTCAATCCATCACAACAATAATTGCTTCCTTATAATTTGAGAACATGTTTGTATGATCAATTCCGAAGATTCCCCTATGATCCCATGACACCCTAGTGCTTTTTATCAATTGTTTACAACCCTTTTAATTCATCTTGCTTGTTTATTTTCATTGCTATTTTAGTTAGTGACCTTCTACATCAACCCAAATTGTGACACCCCTAAGACACCGCTAGTTTCAATAGAAATCTCATTTCAATACACGTCCCTTGGGATCCGACCTTTACTTGCCTCTTTACTAATTGTAGAGTTGTTTGTGAAGCTATAAATTGTGTTTTGATTCGGACGTGACCCAACGACCACACCTTTAATTGTGAACACGAAACGGACCAATCAGTTATATATGCCCATTTCTTTCATGAAAGATCTTTTGATCAGACTCCCTTCTTACTAAGGGCTAGAAATCAGCAAGAATAATTTAAGAAACCATTTAAATATTATAATATGTGGTGTAAGTGTCATGTTTATCTTACTAATCTCACTACCTGGTGGATTGGTCAACATCGTGGTACATAGATGTTTAAGTTGGTTAAGAAGCTTAAGATGTTGAGGCAACATCTTATAAATGTTTAATAAACAGTTTTTCAGACTGAGAATTGTACTATGATTGCTCTGAAGAATCTGGAATACATATAAACTCAGATTATTATTGACCCTACTAATGCCTTTTAGATAGAGAAGGAGATGAGTGCTTTGGTTGAGTATAAAGAGCTGCAACAAACCTGTACATAATTCTTATGCCAAAAAGCTAAATCTGCTTGGATTAAAGATAAAGACAATAACATTAAATACTTCCATGGTGTTATCAAAAACAGATTTATGAGAAATCAGGTTTTATTTATTAAGGATATGGGTAGTAATGAGTTCTTTGATCCTTAAGGGATACAAGATTATTCATTTCTGAATTAGTATAAATATCTCCTTGGGACTAAGATACATACAGAGAAGGTTAATCCTCATATTATAAAGAAAGGAAAAGTGTGAAATGCCCAGCATTGGGAATGTCTGCTTTTGCCTATTACAAGGATGGAAATTAAAGAGAGTATTTTTCATTTCTGAAAATAAAGCACCGGGCCGAGATGGGTACTATAGTGCCTTTTTTAAAGTTTGCGATGAATTATGTAATACTTTCTTGGATGTTTTCAGAACTGGTAAACTTCTCAAGCAACTTATGCCACCACCCTAACACTTATGCCTAAGTGTAATATGCCTACACATGTGACTCAATTCAGGCATATTGTATGCTGCAATGTCATATAGAAGTGTGTTTCTAAGCTCATCTGTAATACCCTAATCTTTTGAGACTTATAAAGGAACCTTGAGATGAGAGAGAGGACCCTTAGACTTGACGAGAGGCTACTCATCATGAGTGAGGAATGGCAGTGCAGTAGACCAGGTATAACCTATACTAGACTGACTGAGTGTGCAGTGGACCGAGTGGAGAGTGTAGTGGACCGAGTAGGTGGCACTCGGCCGAGTATGGGCACTACTCGATCGAGTGAGTGGCACTCGGCCGAGTGGACGCAACAATCGACCAAGTGCAGCTTGTCAGAGGGTGATATAAACTATGTTGAGACCTTATTCTACCTAACCCTAATCATTTCCCTCTTTCTCTCTAAACCTCCAAATCCTCTCCCTTCTCTCTACAACCCTCCTAAAATCCTATACCTTCTACCATGGATTCCAAGCTTGAGTTTGAATATCTATACCCTTCTCCTTTCTCCTTTCACCTTGTAAGTTAAGATATACCCTTTTTCCTCTTTCTTTATAAACCCCAATTTTTTGGGTTTTTGATGGTTTATTAATTAGTAGTTATTAGTAGTAATCTGGGTAATTAATGGGTATTAATAAGGGGTTTTATAATATATAAGAGTATAGGATGTATTGTGATGGTTATTATGTAATTGTGTAGGATGAGACGATATTATGAGATAGAATCTTGCTTGTTTCGAGTAGCTTATGAAGTATGCTAAAAGTTGAGATATTCTTACTTGGTTTTCGTAATATGAATGCTTGTTTGTGTGTCCATTATAATTGTTTCCATGGTAGAGGTAGTGTTGCATCTCATCATGATATTGGGGAATTATGTGAGTCTCATGTTGATGTCGGAGTCGCATTATAGCATGATAATGGAATATGGTGACTCAATGAGTCAGGTTATTGTGTATACTTGTTCATAACATATATTGGGATTGTGTCTCATGAGGAGTCGCATTTTTAGCATGTTCTATTGCATATTGCATACACATGTGTTTGTTGTATATGTTGAAGGTTGATGGTGGAGTTGTGGGGGTGATACATGGTTGTTGAGGAGCCGTAATACGTGTCGGGAGACGGTCTTACGCTTTGGTCGTCTCTTGGAGCTTCCCAATCCAAGAGGGGCGTGCAAGTTTACGATTTGAGTACGGCGGGGCTCGTGTGGTGTCACGATGCCTGGAAGAGATCCGGTTAGTGCCCGGGCTCAGTACCACATATGTGTTCCGAGTACCGATTTAACGGATTGCGGTCCAGTTGTTTGGTGGCGATGTTGCGATGCCGCCACCGGGTTATTGGTACCCTGGACGTGTTCCCTGTACTGGAGAGGTGGCCGTGGAGTTGTGACTCGTGTATTTCGTTGATGCATTGCATAGTCGTGTTCATATGTCATTGCATAAGTATTTGTATTTTTGGAACTGACTTGTGTTGATTGTGTGTAACTGTCGCCTACTATAATTGGGGTGGCATGTGATGAACCATATGATATTTCCGGTCATATGGGAAGCAGTTTGAGTACAGTTTGGGTTTTGTATCTAGTGGGAGACGGGTCGAGCTACAGACACTTGAAGTCAAGTTTCTTAGGTAGTAGATGACATAGTCTTTAGTTTAGTTGTAAAATGTGTAATTCACACTTGTACTATTCATTTATTCATCATGTAAATCACTATACATGTAATACCCCGTATTTTGATAAATAATTAATGATAATAATTCATGTAATTTAATAATTAAATTAAAGGCATTTCTAATAATAAAGAAAGACGATAATTAAGTAATAAATTAAGTAAGCAAGTCGGGAATTGGTCTTAGCTAATAATTGAGTGCTGGGCCGTGTGCCATTGTAAATTGGACTGAAACTTATTAATTTAGTATGATGGTAATCGGGATTTGTGTCGGAAATTAATAATAATAATAATAATAATAATAATAATAATAATAATAATAATAATAATAATAATAATAATAATAATAATAATAATAATAATAATAATAATAATAATAATAATAATAATAATAATAATAATAATAATAATAATAATAATAATAATAATAATAATAATAATAATAATAATAATAATAATAATAATAATAATAATAATAATAATAATAATAATAATAATAATAATAATAATAATAATAATAATAATAATAATAATAATATGGAAATAATAATATAGGAAGTTAATAAAAATTATCTTTAATTATCTTAATAACTAAATTAGTAAAAGGGATGTATGGTAATTCTAGTATGGTAAGACTAGTAATATATGATAATAATAATTATATAATTTATAATGCTAAATCCTATAACAATTGGAATAAGGTAACTATAATAGTTTCCTAATTGACCTCGCATTCTCTCTAATCATCTTACACTATAAATACCGTGAAAAATCTGAAAATATAATTCACAATTCACAAAGAAGTATAATGAGCTTTTAAGATACGGAAAGAGCAAATAAAGCGATAAAAGGTAAAGACTGTCTTAATTTATATTCATATCATCGTACTCAATTAAAATAACTTTTAAACACCGTATAGGCCACCGTGATACACGTCATTGACCTTAGTAGTTACCTTTGACCGCCATGATGATAATAAGACTGTTTGTGACCATCGTCGACCACCATAGGTGGTGGTTTTGGCATCTTAAGGGGGTGGTGCTATGAACCTTTAGACAGGGATTGTGGCCTGTGCAGTTGACGACGTGACCTGGGGTTGGGTTGGTTGGTTAGATCGGCAGTAGGAGGTTCTAATGGTGGTATTGGGGTGGCGAGTCGTGGTGGTTTGTACGGTGAGATGTCGGGTTATGGTGTTTGCATACGGGCTGTGGTTGTGTGTCGTGTTAGAAGTGTTGTGGATGGTCGTGCGTGGTTGTGGCAGGTGGTAGAACCACCGTGGGTCAAGGGAGACCACGGTGGTGGCCACAGGCTGTCACGGTGGTGGTGGGGTAGTGGGTGTTGAGTTAGATTGTTGTTTGTCGGGTTTTCAGGGGCTGTTTAGGGCGTTAGTTTGTGGGATGGTGGTGGTGCTTATGCTGGTGGTTGTTTGTGGTAGGGGTGCGTCGGGTTGCAGGCTATTAGTGGCTAGGTTGGGTGGAGTCAATGGAGGCTGGTGGTGGTCATAAGTAGTGCATAAACGAGGAGTTTTTATATGTCGGGATTTCGGTATTGCTGGTGATGTCTATGATTGTTCCACGTTGTAGGGTCGTGGGTTGCTGGTTATCTGAGGTTGTCGTTGCAGGGTGGTTGGGGGTTGGTAGTAGGAACTCACGGTGGGGCTGAGGTGGTGGTGTTGCCGTGGGTTATTGAATGTATGCCAGGGTGTTTTGATGGGTTTACACGGTTGAAAGGAGAGTGTTGTGCGTGTGTACATGGGTGTGTATGGGTTGGGATGTTCACGTGTTTATCACGGGCTCGGGTTTTGTTTATGGGTTGGGTTATTTATTTATTTCTTTTTAAGACGGGTTTTCACGTAATAATAATTTAAAGCGGAAAATAATTAAGGTAATTAAATTATAAGTGAAAAGTTAATATACGTAATTGGATAATTAATAAGTAAAGTATAATATGTGTGATAGGTCGAATTGTGAAGAAATTATAATCGAATTGGATTGCTTTAATTATTTGGATTGCTTTGAGCTGCTTAATTGGATTTGCTCGCCAGGTAGGAAACAACTCAATCTTGTCTTTCTTCTGTTATTGCTGAAGATGGATGTAACGTATGAGGTGGTGGATTGGTGAAGGATGTGTTTAACTGTTTACAACGATATTATTATCTTGCTGGATTTTCTGTCTTATGCCATTATTCTATATCATGTCGGTTTAGTTATATTACTGATACTGTCATTATTATCGTTTGTTCTTGGAGATGAGTTTTGTGTGGAACCAGACTGTGTGTCTGAGGCGGGACTGTGTGTCTAGTATATCCGGACTGTGTGTCTGAGGCGGGACTGTGTGTCCATTGGACTGTGTGTCTAGGAGTATGACTGTGTGTCTAGAAGTGGAGTATGACTGTATGTCTAGAAGTGGAGTATGATTGTGTGTCTAGAAGTGGGTGTGTGCCTGTAGATACCCAGTATCTGCTGAGACTCCAACAAACACCCGATGATTATCGGACTACAACATATTTTGGAATCGCGGCGTTTGATCGACAGTTTGTGTACAACTTTACGTCGGAAAACTTAAAACGATTTCGAAAATAAAACATTTTAAAACATTTCAAAAATACCTGGAGTGTTTAATGCACGACGACGGGGTCGCAATGACACTAACTAGAGTCAAAACCGACACCGGACCAAAAACCGACTCAAAAATTCAAATCCCAACTCCAACAACGAGTCAAACCGAGTCAACCACAAAAAACAAAACATTTCAAACCTTCTACCTTAAGTTTTCCCGGATTCATGTTGGTCAAGTACCAAACATGTGACTACAAAACATAGGATAGAACAAATCATGATTGCGTTTGTTGTGAAAGTGACAACACAACTCGAAGAACCGCGACGTGGCTCGCGCCTCTTTGAGCAGCCCAAGTGGCCACGTCGCTCAAAACTCACACAACCACTCATTCTCCTATAAATACCCCTCAAATGCCACCCATTTGAGACTTACGCGAGTGTCCGTCCCCCTCTTTTCTCCCTTAAAATTCTCGACTCGACTTCTTAAGTCACAACCCGCGCGTATTTACGACCTACCGATCGTAAATACAAGCCTTACACATTGTTTGGTACCGTCATCGTGCATTAAATCACTTGACCGACCACTTGGACCACTACACCGTCACTAACATTAAAACACTCTTTTTACTTACCAAAACGGTTTTAAACCTAGTTTTTTCCGATCAAACGAGTTGTTACACTTACGTCGGTCACTCACCATAACCAAACATGTAAGTATGAGGGTGTAAAAATCCTCTTTTATTATGTTTTCATTTGTTTCATGACTATAACATGCTAAAGCATGCATAACATGAACCAAAACATGGAATAAACAAGCCAAAACTGATTTTTGGTCTGAGGCAGAAGCCCCTTAGGTCGCCAGCTTACCCGCGCCTAAATGGGGTGTTCAGACCAGAGATCAACCGTGTTTGTTCTCGTCATTTCCCTTTAATCCATTTTCATATTTGTAATCGGTTTTTTACCATTCCAAATACTTTCGAATCCTTTTTATTTTATTCCATTTGTTTTAACCATAAAACAGTTTTCACCCTTGGTTCCTCATACCATGACGGTTAAATCCGTGTTTTGGTGATAATATTTGGTTAATAACATTTAAAAGGTATTTTAAAACCTTTTATTCCATTTCTTTACATTTTCAAATAAATGTATTAGTCACCAACACAAAGTCTTCCTTGGTTCTACACACCATGCCGGATTTTAACCCGGGTACGATGATGAGTATCAACTAATTATATTCAAATGGATTTAAAACAATTAGTCCATAATTATTTTCAAAACTATTCATGTCAAGTTTGTTAAGTCGAACCCGACACCGAATATTATCCAAATAATGATGATTATTCGAGTCTAGTTCTTCAAATCAACAAATGCGGTCTAAACGACTCCTTCAAATCAAACCGGGTTCAAATACCCATTTTCAACACGTTTTATAACGTTTTCTAAAAAGTCAGAACACGGCACATAAACCATGGGCTAACCCGCGCCTAAACAGGCCCTCTATTTCTCATTTTCAAAACCAGAGGGAGGCCCTTTGTATCGCCGGCTTGCTCGCGCCTCATATAGCCGTCTGGTACTGGGCCTGTTCCCTTCTAGCATTAGTCTAGGACGATCCCGACTCCGGTTAGCCCGGATATAGGACGGATCAGATGACTATTTGATTATTCAAAATCATATTTGCAAAATGCCTTACTAAGACAAATGGATCATGTTATACACCCTAAACCTAATACGGTAAATGGATGTTTAATTTCCGTCTTGCATGCATGTCAATCATTAATCCAACTCGACATCTTATACTTGATACTTGGATTAAATCAACCGACTTAGAAAGCTCTGACATGTTAGGTTTAAATTATTGGATGCGCATTCATGCATTTAAACCATTTTATCAACTTTTGCATTCAACCAACCAAGATCAATCAATAGAGGCCGCTAACGCGGGCGGGATTAGGTGTCTGATTAAAGGGCTTCCCAATACGTACCTTCACCTCTTACTCAGAAACTTTGGATAGTGGACGACCTTATCCAGGGCGTACGAGAGTCATTCTAGAGATAGGATGCTAAAGAGGGACGATTTCCTTATCTTTAGTACCTATGTCAAACGCTGCTTTGTGCTTCGATTTGACCGAGGTATAAAGTGGATTTCGAATGGGTTCCAGGCATCCCCCAAATGCTTGGTGGCGACTCCGAACATCTCTAATCGTTTCGAGACCCTTACCGAGACGAAACTGACCGATCTAAAATGATCCGGTCGAAAGCATTTTTACGCCGTCGAGCGTGGCTTTTAAAAGACCGCTGTGTGTCCACAGATCGAAGTGCGCTTGTAGGTGGGCCATGTCCACAGATTGGCGACTCCGCTGGGGATAACTAGGACACTTATGCCTTTGTGATCCCTAGATGGTGAGACTCGAACGAGGTTTTGGTTGGAATGCATTAATTGATATTACGGTCACGGTCGGGTTCTTTGTCCGGGCCCACAACCTAACCCTTTTCGACCAATTGGCTCGTCTCGTTGGCGTGAGTTTTTCTCATCCCCGCGTTTCGAATCCCGATTGAGTCAAACATACCATTGACATCACACATTTCTGTTTCGTCAAAGAGCTGTCATCACTTTCGAGCACGAGGCTAGGGCACCCTCCTTACACATTTTGTTTGGATTGGTATCCCTCTCGCAAATCGGGGTTTGATTGCTTGGTGTGTAACCCACGCTTTTAAGCCAAAACCCGTGTCAACATAATGCATAATATAATGAACTGTGAGTGCTTATGTGCTACTTGATCATAAGTCCTTCCGTGTCATTTTCAAACTTTCAAAAACACCCTTTAGCGCCCTTATAACGGTCGTTTCAAACCTCAGTCTTTCGCCGACCGTTGCACGCCTTTCTAGGCCGTCGTAATGACGATTTTCAAACTCGGTTTTTATAACCATTTCAACACGCCTTTCTAGGCCGTCGTGATGACGATTTTCAAACTCGGTTTTTACAACCATTTCAACACGCCTTTCTAGGCCGTCGTAATGACGATTTTCAAACTCGGTTTTTTACAACCATTTCAAATCACCTTTTTACGCCGTTATAATCGCCGCGTCTAGACACAGATTTTAACCCGTTTCGTGCCGACAATGGCTCTTTCAAAACCCGAGAAAAGCACACACCCTTTTCTCGAGAAACTTTTGAGATCCCGAGGACCATACACCGTCCCCGAGACCTCTTCAAACATTTCAAACTCGATTTTCAAAACATACAATTTTGAATTTCAAAACCGTCTTGAGAAACAATGCAATGTTTTCCGAGCCGACTCAAACTCAAAACCGTCTTTTGCAAATAAACTTAAGACGACCCCTTTCAACTGATCGACTTGCGGAGATCTCTATCTTCCGAAGTCGTCCTTTAAAGCGACGAATGAATCTTTTTGAAGATTTCTATTTTCAAAAACTTCAGTCCACCATTCCAATTCCGCCTCGTGTCTATCGAGTCGAAGCAAACGTACTTATGGGTCTTTACTTATGAGTCGTCTCACCACGAGACCCGTCCAATGGCGTCACACCGTTACGTTGGACTCGTGTCAAAAGTTCGGTCAACATCGTCACGTCATAAATCGAGTCAGCACCGAGGGGCCACACACGGTCACCCCCGTCTTGTTGAGTCTGATCTTTGTCTCGTCGTTTGTGTTGTCTGAGTTCAGTCTTGGAACCGTGTCGGATTGAGTTGTAATGTGAGCCGTTTTTCTGCCTCAGAGCCATGGCCCCGTCTTCAACTTCGTCTGTCAACCACAACAACAATTATAACAACAGAGATGTCACAACTGATCAGCTAGCCAGCCTGCTCACCGCTCTTAAGGTCACCCTGGATCGCGTCGAGACCCGTATCGACGCCCTGGAGAACAAAGAAACTGGGGAACATAACACCCCACCTCCGATCGAAAATCGAGAAGAGGTCAAGCTCTTGGAAGAACAGCTCTTAGCCCGGGGTAACAATATCCATCTTGAGAACAACCGAATGTTCGAACCTGTTGGGGATCAATTACCTGACAACTTTACCCTAACTGATGTGCCTAAGTTCAAAGGAGTGGAGGACCCGCTCAATCATATCCGTGCCTTCAAGGACTACATCGCCATTAAAGGGGTCAAACAGGAACTTTTTACCCGAATCTTCCCATCTTCCTTGTAACCGATCCCTCGCCAATGGTACTACTCCCTTGATCGAAAAAACCTTACTACATGGGATGAGGTCGCAGTTGAATTTGCCAAACAGTATGCCGACAAAGTCGAGATCCAAGCCAATACCCTTACTCTCGAAGTGCTAACCCAAAACGATAAGGAGTGGTTCACCGAGTTCTTAACCCGTTGGAGGAGGGTGAGCACTTAATTGGTCAGTAAACCGAGTGAATCAACTTTGGTGGAAAATTTCGTCAACAATCTCCGCCCAGTTTATGCCAACCTACTGAGATACCAAAATATCAAGACCTTCCAGGATCTGCAAATTCTGGGGACACGCATTGAGGATGACCTACGAAAGGGTGTCTTGGCCAAGACCACTGGTAGAGGCTACCAGGGATCCACATCAACCGGATCTCGTCCTTACGGCCAGACGAACAAGATCGATGAGGTTAACCTCGTTGAACCATCTGCTAAAAGACCTGAGCCCCCCCAGAGAGTGTTTACCAACATAGGGTCGACTTATGCAAGTGCACCGAAGAGGCTCATGGGCCAGGGGAAGTTACAACCGATCGGACCCACCCCGGATCCGACCGATGCCAAGAAGTCCCGATTCTGGAACTCCAATGCCTACTGTCAGTACCATCAAAGGAAAGGCCATGATACCGAAACCTTCTTCAAACTCAAGCACATCATCTAAGACATGATTGTGAAAGGGGATTTGCCTTTACCCCCACCGACTAAGCCGAACAACAAAACGAATCCTCTGGGAATCCACGCCATCTCTGACGATGAGCCGACTCTAGACTGCTCTCACCTCATCCTGCCAGTTGACGACGAGGTGAATGCTTTGTAAAAAGATCCTTGATGCGTGCATATTATATAGACTTTTACGGTCTCTTTTGGCACGCATTTCTATGTATTTGAGTGATATTATGTCACTTTATACCCCGAATAGGCTACTTTGTGCGTCTGTTGCTATTTTGCAGATTTGTAGCGGAAACCAACCTTTAGTGGCCTCGAGATAGCATTTCTGGAAGATGGACGGAAGAGAAGACGAAGGACTCGTGCATGGGAAAGCGTGAAGATGAAAGTCAACCAAATTAAGCAAGTCAGAACTACTACGGAAGCTGAGAAGTGACTGAAGACCTCGATCGACCTTGTTTGGCTGTCGATCGAGAACATAGAGGAACACATGCCTTCGATCGAGCTGCCCTGTGCTCGATCGAATTGTCAAGCCCTCGATCGAGCTGCCCTGTGCTCGATCGAGCTGTCCTGTACTCGATCGAGAGCCTTAACAACTCGATCGAGGGGTTCTCCTTTACGTGGGCTATTAAAGCCCGTAGGTTAATAAGTCAACTCGTGAGTTTTGTTATATAAACTATTAGACGAGTTGCTAGGTCATATATCTTTTACCTATCATTCAACTTTCCACATACATTTTTACTGCTTTTTACTGTTCACTGCTTGGAATTTTACGATCGGAGATTCGGTTGCTCTTTACGCCGGATTTGCTATTATAGTACAATTCTTTCCCTTAATCTCTTCTCTTGTTTATGTTTTATATTTGCTCTCTTAATTTCATTGTTAACTCTTACCTTAATCTCGTCATTGCTTTATACTGTTGTTACATCATGTTTTCCGTTAGCATTTCATCATTAGTTATGTTAGTTAATATAATTAGCATGCGTAGCTAATTTCTTTATATGCCGGGATGAGGGAAACCGTGTTAGAAGCATGTTAGGACGACTACTAGGGTAGTTATGCGGTAGGAATCAGGTTTAAGCAATTTATTTGTAGTTCGGTTGAATGAGTGCACGCAGGAGACCGTCTGTTTAGTTAACCCCCGACCTGGATCGAAAGATTGGAAGGGTAGACTTGCTTAGTTCTGATAATTAACTCCTATGAGGGCGAAAGTCAAATAGGATGACTTTAGGGCGACTTTAGACCGAAAGGTGTAGTCGGGTTTGAGACCGAAAGGAGATAACCTAGCCCTTCCTACTAATAAACTTACCAACCTAGTTATTCCGATAGTGTGTAGAACACGGCAGACCGAAATCCTGGCATATCTCTCTCTATCTGATAGTTTATTTGCGTCTCTCTCTATTTTTTCTCTTATACCCTTATTCTCTCTTTCCCTTAAACTTTAGTAGTTAGAATATCAAAATCAAAACCCCCCAGTTTGTGACCGACAGATTAGACTACAGTTAATAGAAAAGCCTCTCTGTGGATTCGACCCGACTTCCCTAGCTATTTATAGTATAGGCTTGTTGGCATTTATTTTTGGCGTTGAACGACACGCATCAAATTTTGGCGCCGTTGCCGGGGAGGCAACTTTTATTATCTGTATTGTTTATTTCTGTCTTGTCTTAAGGAATTTTATTTCCTTAAGACCGTTCTTATTTACTTCCTTTTAGCTGTGTATGCGCAGGTCTTATAGGGGTGAATTAGTTGAGGCTGATCCTGAACCCGAAAGGTCCTTCTTACGCAGAAACAGGGAGTTAGAAAGAGTTCGTCGGGAGGAAGTCTTGAGTACTTCTGACAGTTCGGTTATCGAGGAAACTTCTATTCGTGAGACTATTATTCCAGTCAAAATACCTAATATCGCAAGTCATTCGGAGCCTACTGCTGAATATATTCCGAAGGGATTCAAGTTGTCCACTGATGACGACGGCAATACCTTTGACATTCGGCCATCCTACATCAATTTGGTCGAACGGAATTTGTATCGGGAGGTCCCGGGTGAGGATCCTAGGAAACATATGGAAAGATTTGCTGATTATTGTTCGTCTATCCCTACGTCCAAGGGAGTGACCCAAGACAAGATAAAGGAAGTTCTCTTTCCTTTTTCTCTGACCGATAACGCGAGGGAATGGTTGACGGACTTGGATAGAGAAGCAGCAGGTATCACGGATTGGACTACTTTAGCTCTAGCCTTCTATAAGAAGTACTTTCCTCCGCAGAGGACCAATGCATTGAGGGTCCAGATTACTAATTTCAAGCAAACGGGTTCTAAAAATTTGTTTGAAGCATGGCGCCGCATTAAGAAAGCTGTGAGATCGGTACCCCATCACGGATTCCAACAGTGGTTTTTATGCAACCAATTTTATAATGGGTTGTATGATGATCATAGAGCTATTTTAGATGTTGCTGCCAATGGGAGATTCCAGCGCGAGGTTGATGATGATAAGGTCTAGAAGCTTATCGAGGAAATGGCTAATCATACTGCAGAATATGGGAATCCGCGGAGTGGTACACGGATGATAGCTAATATCGAATGTGAAGATATGGATGCTAAGTTCGATAAGATTAATGCTAGGTTTGACCGATTGGAGATGCAGTCTCCAGAAAGTCAACAAACGGTTCACATGCTGAAGAAAGACGATACGAATCTTTGTGAGAGATGCGGTGAGCCGGGACACATTGCTATTGACTGTTTTGCTGATAGGGAGCAAGTCTTCTCTTTCCAACAGTACCGTCAAGGGTATAATTCAGGTTATATCCATCCAAATTTGCGATGGTCGAGTCAAAATGTCCTTAATCCTACTCCTCCACCGCAGCAACAGGCTTATGTACCACCGCATAAACAAGGTTATCAAAAGCCTCCGCAATATCCAATTCCGCAGCAAGGAAGTTCTTCATCTGGAGGAATTTCAGGAGTAGGAGAGCTGAAATCCATGATTCAAGCTCTCGCTACATAAGTGAGTAGGTCGGACCAAGCAACCAATGTTACTATCAAATTGCTTGAGTCCCAAATAGCTCAAGTCGTCGCAAATCAATCCAAGAGGCAACCCGGACAGTTGCCTTCTCAATCTGAAAAGAGGAAAGAAACGCTGAATATGATAACATTGAGAAGCGGACTGACTTATTCTGATACTGATATTGCTGGTACTGATATTCCTGGCACAAATTCCAAAGTTGTTACTGCTGACAGCCCGACAGCTCTCGATCGAGAGGCTTGTGTTCCTCGATCGAGAGGAAATGAAGAGATGGAGCTCGATCGAGAAGCTGCTATAGCTCGATCGAGCACTGTTGGTGGTGAAGTCTCTCGATCGAGTGAGATGTGTGCTCGATAGAGAGACACTGATGATGAAAGTGGTCGATCGAGACCCTTGAGCAAGCGTATGATTAATAACGCTTTGATTCGTGACACGCATAACGGAGCTCCTATTGAAGATGCTCCATATCCAGGGCGCCTGAAGAGGGTCAAGAAGACGGAACCTGAGTTCGCTCGTTTCGGTAAACTTGTGCGAGGATGGAACGTGAGTGTCCCGTTTATCGAGCTGCTAAAAAAAATACCTTCATATTTAAAATTTATGCGCGAAGTATTAACGCGTAAAAGGACCATAGATGATGATGTTGAGACAGTAGCTCTGACGGAGGGGTGTTCTGCACACCTCCAAAATAGGACCCCACCTAAGCTTGCCGACCCTGGTAGTTTTTCGATACCGTGTCACATTGGTGTTCAATTAATTGATAATGCGTTGTGTGATTTAGGAGCAAGTGTTAGCGTGTTACCCTTGTCTTTGGCCAAACGGTTAGGATTCACTAAGTTCCATTGCACCAACATGACGGTCCAGATGGCTGATCGGGCCTTGTCACGACCTTTAGGAGTGCTACAAGATATTCCTGTGCAAATAGGAAGATTTATAATTCCTGTTGATTTTGTCGTGTTAGACATACCCGAAGATAATCACACCCCAATTATTTTGGGAAGACCGTTCTTGCACACTGCGCAAGCGGTTATAGATGTCGGGATGCGCACTCTTACGTTTAATGTCGGTGGTGAGGAATTGGTTTTTGCTAAACCCGCTACTCATAGGGGTTCCATGCGTGTTTTGGAGTGTCATGCTATTCCTGCGGTTGGTATTGATACACCACCCATGATTGAGTCACCTTCCGTCCCCGTTGTTGATATTGAGTCCCCACGTGTTGCTACTCTACCTGTTACACTTACACCTCCGCCTCGGAATGAGAGCGATAAGGAGGACAGTGCTATTGTCGTTACTTGTACAAGACCTGGATGGGGAGCTTTGGCGCTTGACCAAGGCGAAGTGAGCTCCAATGTGGGAATGGGAAAGGGTGACGGTGGCAATATGACACGTATTCTAGCGGAAGAAATAAAGTTGGGACATTCGTCGGAAAGTGGTACTTATGTCTGGAGAAGGAAGTTGGAAGTTACCGCTGCTGAGGGTAACTCCGTGAGCCAGAGGCTTAGCAGAGGCCTGAAGGACTTAATTGAGCTATAGCCGGGTTTGCAACCCCGTGCAAATTGTAATAGACAATAGGTTTTTTAATTCCTTCTACTGTTTTTTAAACTTCTTTATTTTACGTTAGACACTTAGACTATAGACATTTCTAGCGTAGAAGACAATTGTGGACTGGAGACAATTTGCTGGTGTTTTTGGGATATTTTTACTGTTAATTTTGCAGGTACAGAAAGCCGCACTCAAAAGATGATTCATTGATATGCGTGCTAGCAGGGAAAGAGCTCGATCGAGGGAGTCATATCTCGATCGAGAAGAATTTTGAAGCAAAAGAGCTCGATCGAGGGAATACCATCTCGATCGAGTAAGAAGAAGGTCAAGACCTCTGTTGTTTGTGGCGGGTTAGTGACTAGGATAGCCCGCCATCTTTACCCCACTGAGCCTGGACTTACTGCGCCTCATAAGCAGGCTTACCTTGACTTGTCTGCCATGGTTGACTTTGCTTGGTTCCCTAAGAAGAAGGGCATGAGGACGTGGAAGATTTGTGGTTCCGCGTCTGTTACTTTGCCGTGCCCTACCCTTCCTCCACTTTTACCGCTCCCGACTGCTGCTGAGGGAGCGAGGCCACCTCCACCCACCTACCACCTTACCTTCACCCCTACTCCCTCCTCTTCTAAGAAGAGGAAGCGGGAGGCCGGAGAGTCTTCTGGCCCTCAGGCTCAGTCTCAGGCCACACCCACACCCACGCCCACGCCTTCACTTACCCCTCTTCCTTCTGGTTCGGCCTTGCCGGCCAATTTTGTTTGCCCTCCTGCTTTGGTGGCGCCCGAGGTCTTGGACTAAGGGCATCGTGATGCCTTGCTTCTGGATATGTGCAGGTACCTTTTAGACATGAGACGGGATCAGGCTCTTGCCTATTTCTTGATCTAAGAGTTCTATATCCTAGCACGGCGACCGATTCCAGAGGGGTGGCCGCATCCCTCTTTCTACCGATACCCAGAGGGTGGGTATCCTCCACTCCCTTCTGACTCAGAGGACGAGGTGGAGGAAACACCGGTAGCACGAGAGTTGCGGTTGCGGGCTGAGCAGGCGGCACGGCGAGCTGCCAGAGAGGAGGAGCAGGACCCCCCATTTACACCTAGTGCGGAGGATGTGGCTGGAGATGACGATTAGCGGCTCCCCTAGTTTGTTGCTGGTTTGGGGAAGCCGTCTTGTGAGTACCGTCTTCTTTTCTTTTTCCATCTTTATATTTATTTATTGCATTTTAGGAGCATGTATTAGGTTTGCGTATCCCATCTCCCATTTTGTTGCTGTTAGCTAGTTGTGACGACAATGAGGACATTGTCTGTTTTGGTTTGGGGAGGGTATATGCATCCTTTTGCGTCTGCATTTGCATTTTGTTTTGCATTCACGTTTACTGCATTATGTTTTTGCTTTCCCTTTATAAAAAAAATAGGAAAAACACAAAAAAATCAAAAATATCACGTTTACTTTTGCATATAGTTGAGTCGGATTGGAGTTCTTTAATGATGACATTGCGCTATTGGTCAAATATGCCATTCCTTGCCTTTTCACAGCTGCTTAGCAAGAAAAAAAAAAGTGATTTCTCAAATGTTGTCGTGGAATTTACTACAGATTATTAGACTTGACTCGTAATTTTGGCAAACTACTTATATATTCTGAGATATAGAGCCATAACTGGTGACATTAATGACCAGTTTTCATTAGGAATTGAGAGTAGTTACTCCCCGCACTTCATTGTATTGCATGTATATGAGTTTTGATTTCTTTTTGCCTGCACGCATGGGTTTGTGGTCGGTATCACGTGTTTTGAGAACTATTGCATCTCCCCTTTCTCGTTTTGCCCCATGAACTCCACATTAAGCCATATCTGCCAGTTGCCTTATCTACATCCCATATTTAGCCTACCATTGTGCCGAGCAAGGTAGTAGTAGAGGAAATTGTTATATTTGTACAGTTTATGGCTCGTTTTGTTTTGTTGGAGTGAGTATTAATGAGAAATGTTGGAGTACGCTGAAGTTAGTGCTCGATCGAGAGCTTTCATGGTCGATCGAGCCATTGATGGTCCTAATAGTCCTCGATCGACATGCCATGTGGTCGATCGAGTAAATTGAAGTTGGAACCTCTCAATCGAGTGGCACCATTCCTCGATCGAGAGGGTTGTCCTGTGTCAGCCATCAAAAAGAAAAAAAAAGAAAAAAAAAGAAAAAAAAAAGAAGAGAAAAATGGCTGGAAAAAAAAAAGAAAAAAAAAAAGAAGAAAAAAAATGTACCTCTCATGCTTAATCATACTTTACGAGGTATTTTCATTATGGATTCTTGTGTTGTATACTCCAAATTATAAGGCATTGAGTCATTTACATGATTGGGAGAATGGGATGTATTTTATTATGGTCTTGGGTAGGTTCTAGCTCGGCTATTTTACCTTCACATCTCCATATTTGTTTTGCCCTTTCTTACCAATTGAGCCTCACATATCCATATATGCAATTGTTCGGCACGTGATAGTCCTTGAACGGTGGTTTTGCATGTGTACGGTGATTGAATCATTACTCATGTTAGTTAGCATTACATGTTGTGTTGGTCGCAGTCTAGGTGAGAGTCTGTAATTTCTTCTTTCTCTGCACACATATTCCTACTTACCATTTGCTTTGTTGAGAGAAGAGTGAACCGGGAGAGTCCAAATTTATGAGCCTTGCAAGGTCGAACATCCAATGTAATTCCATGATATGTATAAATTTGTTCACTTACTTTGAGCTTGGCAGTAGTTGATTTTGTGCATTAAAGCAGTTTGGCATTGACTAGTAGTTAGCTCTGAAAATTACTCCTTTCCATTAGGTCCTTAGTTGCATTTGGTTTGCTTGAGGACAAGCAAAGGTTTGGTAAGGGGAAGTTTGATGCGTGCATATTATATAGACTTTTACGGTCTCTTTTGGCACGCATTTCTATGTATTTGAGTGATATTATGTCACTTTATACCCCGAATAGGCTACTTTATGCGTCTGTTGCTATTTTGCAGATTTGTAGCGGAAACCAACCTTTAGTGGCCTCGAGATAGCATTTCTGGAAGATGGACGGAAGAGAAGACGAAGGACTCGTGCATGGGAAAACGTGAAGACGAAAGTCAACCAAATTAAGCAAGGCAGAACTACTACGGAAGCTGAGAAGTGACTGAAGACCTCGATCGACCTTGTTTGGCTGTCGATCGAGAACATAGAGGAACACATGCCAGCTCAATCGAATTGTCAAGCCCTCGATCGAGCTGCCCTGTGCTCAATCGAGCTATCCTGTACTCGATCGAGAGCCTTAACCTCTCGATCGAGGGGTTCTCCTTTACGTGGGCTATTAAAGCTCGTAGGTTAATAAGTCAACTCGTGAGTTTTGTTATATAAACTATTAGACGAGTTGCTAGGTCATATATCTTTTACCTATCATTCAACTTTCCACATACATTTTTACTGCTTTTTACTGTTCACTGCTTGGAATTTTACGATCGGAGATTCGGTTGCCCTTTACGCCGGATTTGCTATTATAGTACAATTCTTTCCCTTAATCTCTTCTCTTGTTTATGTTTTATATTTGCTCTCTTAATTTCATTGTTAATTCTTACCTTAATCTCGTCATTGCTTTATACTGTTGTTACATCATGTTTTCCGTTAGCATTTCATCATTAGTTATGTTAGTTAATATAATTAGCATGCGTAGCTAATTTCTTTATATGCCGGGATGAGGGAAACCGTGTTAGAAGCATGTTAGGACGACTACTAGGGTAGTTATGCGGTAGGAATCAGGTTTAAGCAATTTATTTGTAGTTCGGTTGAATGAGTGCACGCAGGAGACCGTCTGTTTAGTTAACCCCCGACCTGGATCGAAAGATTGGAAGGGTAGACTTGCTTAGTTCTGATAATTAACTCCTATGAGGGCGAAAGTCAAATAGGATGACTTTAGGGCGACTTTAGACCGAAAGGTGTAGTCGGGTTTGAGACCGAAAGGAGATAACCTAGCCCTTCCTACTAATAAACTTACCAACCTAGTTATTTCGATAGTGTGTAGAACACGGCAGACCGAAATCCTGGCATATCTCTCTCTATCTGATAGTTTATTTGCGTCTCTCTCTATTTTTTCTGTTATACCCTTATTCTCTCTTTCCCTTAAACTTTAGTAGTTAGAATATCAAAATCAAAACCCCCCAGTTTGTGACCGACAGATTAGACTACAGTTAATAGAAAAGCCTCTCTGTGGATTCGACCCGACTTCCCTAGCTATTTATAGTATAGGATTGTTGGCATTTATTTTTGGTGTTGAACGACACGCATCAATCCTTCAGACGGAGTGTTTGTGTTTAGTGCTGCCACTATGCTCACTATGTTTCAACAAGTTGAGGAAGCCATAGCCAGCCTCTCCGAGAGAATCACCTGACTTGACGATGCCTACCGTCGACTTATCTTCAATCCTCCGCCACCGCGCCCGAGGGAGAATACCCAAAGCATTCAAAACTACCCACACCAGGATGGATTGCTCCCGCGACCATTCTGGCATAGACCTCACGAAAATCATCCTCAAAATAACTACCCTCAGAATAACTACCCCCATAAAAATCACCCTCACAAAAACCACCCTCACAAAAGTATCCCTCACAAGATCTGCCCACCGAGGAATACCCCTCCAAGGTACCCTCGAGACTCTGGAATTAATGGCATCTAGAGAGATGATGTTGAGGATGTCTATATCATCCCAGGGAAAGAGAAACGGGCGAAAGAGATCGGCCACCTTACCCGGTCCGGACGCCCCTATCAGAACCCGAACAATCCAACGGTCGTGTTCCAATAAGGAATGACCAAGTCGTCCCGGAAGTGGACACTCAACCAAAGGCTCCTGAAAATTCAATCCTGAAACAGCTTCAGAAGGCAAAAGCCGAAATCTCAATTTGGCAACTAATCGCAACATCATTTGAGCATCGACAGGCTCTGCTACAGGCTTTGGGAAAATTAACCGTGCCCTCCACCTCTTCCCCAGAAGAAACAGTGGCACATATGACGAGGGAGGCCCCTGATCTGAACAACCCAGTCGTCTTCTCCGACGAGGATATCCCTCCGTTCGGAGCCAATCATAACCTGACCCTGTATATCACCGTACATAGCCTCCAGAAAAATGTACCCATGGTCCTCGTGGATGACGGATCCGCGGTGAATGTCATTCCTCTCAAGACTGCTCACAAGCTGGGTATTAAAAAAGCTGATTTGGTCCCGACGAATCAAGGAGTACGCGCCTATGGCGGCACTCGTCGCAAGGTCGCGGGGCTTATCACTCTGGCAGTCGCGACCGGACCACTGGAAAGACAAACCAGTTTTCAGGTGGTCGACATCGACGCCTCTTTCAATATGCTCCTGGGACGTCCCTGGATTCACGCCGTCAAGGCAGTTACCTCAACTCTCCACCAGAAAATCAGGGTCCCCTTCAACGGGAAAACGATCACAATTCCTGCTTCCCCGATCAAAGTTGTCGTGAGAAGGGGAATAGCCTCCCAAGCCATTGAGGAGGATGACAATGAAATGTGGGGTTTCCAAGCTGTGAATACCATAACTGATGAATCGACACCCTCTGATTGTGACCCGTTCGCCAACCTCACGGTCAACCATATCATGATGCGTCAGGGTTATTTCCCGGGTTTGCCGCTCAATCCACTGAAGGACCCATTGCCTCCCTTGAAACAGGCTAAGGTCCCCAACATTCCCTTTGGGCTGGGATATGAACCTACCAATGAAGATATCCAGGAGATGAACCTCCTAGTTCGAAAACGCAAGAAGCACGGGGTTATCCTCCGTCCCTACCATCTGACTCTCAATGGATACTTTGTCCCCGAGGGAGAGTCCGAGCTCTACCATGGCTTTCCGGAGCCAATCTATGACTCGTGGCTGGGCTAGGTACCCGGGAGTGGAAGTCTTCGGGATCGCTACTTTATCCCCGACAACATCGAAGCTGCATCAACTGAGTCTAAGCCGTCACCATGCCTCGATGGACAAGCTGTCACTCTCCTCTTTGGGGAAGATAACATCAAGCACCTCGACTATGAGGACATTATCAACATCGCCCTGAAGGACAATCAATTTGATCCAACCGCCTTGATCTCCGACACTGACCTGGAGAAAGTTACCCAAGGCTGGAGGAAGACCGTCAAGTGGACCGATCGCAAAGGCCGCATTCTCAAGATCACAACTGGAGAAGGCCCTATGTTCAAGGAGGGAAGTGAGGAAGAGTCCGAGTCTGAGTCGGAGTCAGAGTCTATCATAGCTCCTAACACTCGTGATGTCCCAGTCAAGGTCCCCTTCCCACTGTTTTATCACAAAGTCGTGGCTGATTCAGAGGCTGAGTCTACTAGGGTCACCCTCACTCCCATGAAAGGTGACAACCTGGAGCCTGTTCCAGGGGCCACCTCCTCTGTTGTGTCGCCTCTGACTGCCACGAAATGTCTGTCCTTTCCGAGCTTTTCGCTCGTGTCAACTTAAAGAACGCTAAGTTTGCTTACGACTCGTCTCAATTTAACTGCAATGCAATTCTGAATGACTATGAGGAATTTGACTTGAGTGACTACCCACCTCACTTAGCCAAAGAACTTGACAAACAGGAAACCAGAACCCCCATCATTGAGGAGACCGAACCTATTAACGTAGTAACCGACAACACACCTCAAAAACTTAGGATAGGGACAACCCTGGACCCCTCGGAAAGACAACAATTCATTGACTTCCTCCACGAATACAAGGACGTATTCACCTGATCTTACAGAAATATGCCTGGGATTGACAGGGAAATCGCAGAGCACCGGATACCCATTAAACCCGGAGCTAAACCTGTTAAGAAGAAGCTACGCCGGATGCGTCCTGAATGGGCCCTAAAAATCAAGAAAGAAGTGGATAAACAATTCAAGGCTGGTTTCATCAAGGTGTCTGAATACTCAAATTGGGTGGCCAATATTGTGCCCGTACCAAAGAAAGATGGAAGAATTCGGGTTTGCGTCGACTTCAGGGATCTGAACAAAGCGAGCCCAAAAGACGACTTTCTTTTGCCACATATTGACATTCTAGTCGACAATACTGCCGAGCATGCTCTCCTATCATTCATGGACGGGTATGCTGGGTACAACCAGATTAAGATGGCTGAGGAAGATATGCACAAGACAGCATTCACTACACAGTGGGGTACATATTGCTACACAATCATGCCTTTCGGTCTCATCAACGCCGGGGCTACCTATCAAAGAACTGCTACCACTCTCCTACATGATATGATGCATAAGGAGGTAGAGGTATATGTCGACGACTAATTTTCAAATCCAGAGAACGGAACGGCCACATCAACGCCCTTCGAAAATTCTTCGCTCGTCTGCGGAAATATAACATGACACTAAATTCTCAGAAGTGTGCATTCGGGGTCACCTCCGGAAAACTTTTGGGACATGTCGTCAGCAAAAGAGGCATTGATATTGATCCAACCAAAATCAAAGCCCTTCAACAAATGCCTCGGCCTAGGCACGAGAAAGAGATTCGAGGATTTCTCGGTCAGGTCCAATACATCAACTGCTTCATTGCCAAGCTCACTATGATTTGTGAACGAATATTCAAAAAGCTTCGTGCCTCTGATCACACCGATTGGGATGACGACTGTCAGAAGGCCTTCGACAGGATAAAGGAAATCCTATCCAAACCTCCTGTCCTCATGCCACCCCAACCAGGGATTCCTCTATCCTTATACCTGACTGTTACCAACACGGCCATGGGAGAAATGCTAGCACAACCAGTCGGCACCGAAGAACGGGCCATCTACTACATCAGCAAAAAGTTCATTGAGTACGAGACGAAGTATACCAAACTGGAAAAGACATGCCTTGCCCTAGTATGGTCAACTAAGAAGTTGCGGCATTACATGCTCAGCTACACGGTTCACATCTACTCCAAGATGGACCCGGTTAAATACATCTTCGAAAAACCCATACTAAACGGAAGGATATCTAGGTGGACACTCATGTTGTCCGAGTTTGACCTCAAGTTTGTACCCCTCAAGGTTATTAAGGGAAGAGCAGTCGCTGATTTCCTAGCAGAGAATCCCGTCAACGAGGATCCAACGACCGACACATGGTCGCTTCCCGACGAAGACATCCTTTGTGCCGACTTCGATGGTGCATCTAATCTGAGAGGCTTCGGGGTAGGAATCCTTCTAATATCACCAGAGGGAGAACATGTTCCAATCTCGGTCAAGCTGGACTTTGACGTCACCAATAATGCGGCTGAATATGAAGCATGCCTCATCGGCCTACAAGCAGCCATCACACTTGGCATCAAGAGACTGAGGGTCCACGGCAATTCCTCACTCATCATCAATCAGGTGTCTGGATCATGGAAAATATGATCTGACAGCTTAGCTCCCTACCGAGCAAAGATCAATCAAGAGCCGAATTCTTCGACCAAATTGACTACTTCCACTTGCCACGAGAGGAAAATCAATTTGCTGATGCCCTGGCAAAACTTGTTGCGCTCGTCAACATACCTGACGATATGACATCGATGCCCCTATGTGTCGAGAGAAGGAGCAAGCCAGCTCACACTCACACTTGTGCCATTATCAACGACGAGGAAAGCCATGATGAACCTTGGTATCAAGCCATCCTCAACTACAAAACCAAAAACGAATTCCCTCCCAACTCTGATTAAAGAGGACAAAGAGCCATCCGTTTACTTGCATCACAATTCGTGATAAACCAAAATCAACTATACAAAACAACACCCCAAGGAATTCTCCTCCTTTGCATTGACCATCACAAAGCCAAAAAAGTCATGGGAGAGGTTCGTGATGGAGAATGTGGCCCTCACATGAGCGCAATGATGCTTACACGGAAAATTACGCGGCTAGGTTACTATTGGACCACCATGGAAGCCGATTGCCGTAACTACGTCAAACATTGCCACAATTGCCAAATCTTCGCCAACATACAATACATACCACCATCCCTTTTATACACCATGACATCACCCTGGTCTTTCTCAACCTGGGGCATCGACATCGTCGGGAAAGTCAACTCGATAGGCACCAAAGGGCACTGCTTCGTCCTCGTCGCCATCGACTATTTCACCAAATGGGTGGAAGCGCAGTCGTATGCAGTCTTGACCGCCAAACAAGTGGCCAAGTTCATTTAAAACAACATCATCTGACGGTATGGGGTACCCCATGAAATCATTAGCGATCAAGGCTCTCACTTCCGGGCGGAAACTCAAGCTTTGCTGGACAAATACAAAATCAAACGACATCGATCATCCCCCTACCGTCCCCAAACCAACGGAGCGGTCGAGGCAGCTAACAAAACTCTTGTCACCATTATCAAAAAATGCAAGACAACTACCGCGATTGGCCGAGCAAGCTCCTATTCGCACTCTGGGGATACCGAACCTCCATCCGAACACCGACATGTGCCACACCCTTGTACCTAGTATACGGTATGGTGGCGGTTCAACCGGTAGAGTTAGAGGTCCCTTCTCTACGCATCTTACTGGAGAGTCAAGTCCCCGAGGCGGAATGGACCCGTCGAAGGTACGAGCAACTCACTATTCTAGACGAACGGCGACTCAACGCCGTGCACAACGTCCAGCTATACCAACGACGTATACAACGGGCATTCAACAAGAAGGTTAAACCCAAGAATATCCAGGAGGGCGAGTTGGTACTCAAGTTAGTTCGAGCACCATTACCCGTCGATCCGAGGGGAAAATTCAAACCCAACTGAGTCGGGCCATACTTGGTCAAGAAAATACTTTCGGGGGGCGCAGTGAGACTGAGTGACCTAGATGGCGAGGACTTTACAAACCCGACCAACCTAGACCAACTCAAGAAATACTACCTTTGAAACCATAGCGACCAACGGCCTAAGCCTAGTTTCGCAATTAGCAACGACCTCAACCCTTTTCAAGTCAAGTTCCTCAATGTATTCTGAGTTGAAATTGCATGTTTTATCGAGTCTAAGCTGCGGCACCTTGCCCGTTTCAAATGTCCTTTGATCTGTCAAAGGCAACGTCCATTTTCACTAAAACAAAAAAAAAACCCTGAACTACGAGCATGGTTTGATTTCACCTCTTCAGGTGAATACGTAGGCAATCCCTCTTATGCCCGAGGGATACAACAACAAAACCCAATTAAAATTCACGAAACATTTCGACTACGATCATGGTTTGATTTCACCTCTCCAGGTGAATACGTAGGCAGTCCTTTCTTACACAAGAAGGATAAAACCATCCCCACAATCAAAAACAACCATCCCCATACAAAAAATCCCCACGTACCAAAACATCCAAAAAAAGAAAAGGGAAAACCATTCCATTTCCCACAAAAATACAAAAATAAGCCTTCTCTCTTTCCACAAAATACCACTTTCCCAAGTGCAAATGTCTAGGGCGATTCAAACCGAATTGCCTTTACAAAATGGATGGAAGAAACGAGCGTTCAAAATTTTCGACACGAGCAATCCTCTTATTTAATTAATAATGGGAGGGATTACAATGTCAACAACAAATAAAGCTCGACGAGTCTACAACTTGTCAAAGCTAAGGTGTCAGCTAAAACACCTCACATTATAAAACTAGCACAAAACACACAATAACTAGCTAGTACAACATAATAAAAAACTCACAACACTAATACAACATAATAATAAAACGGGTAATGGAGGTCTTCACTCTTCCATTCTACCCTTGCCTTTTCCTTCGGGGTACATCTTCCCCTTGTTCTTCTTTTTGTTGGCCCGCCTAGCATAGATTTCCTCCTCGGAATGGATCCTCAACGGATCTAAGACGGCGACGGCGTCCGGTCTAGCACAAGACCCCATATTCGACCCAAGACGAGCCAATGCACGGCCCACCACATTCTTGGGGCCGGAACTCCTCCTCTTCGGTGGTCTCATCACATCGGGGGTAGCTCCATCAACATCCTCCTCAAAGAAGGCACGGTTGGCCTTGCCAACCTCTCGGTACTTCAAGTCGACAACCTCGTCCTTACGAAATTTGAATCTCTCTTCCAAGGATGCAGTACGTGACCACTTGACATAAGCGGGAGTCACCCATGTCGTGGCAACGCGGTTTGGCACCTCCCAAAGCGGCCGAGTAGCCCACCACCTTTCGAAGACCTCCACAAGCTCGGTGTTCCGGAAAATATTCTCTTGTACAAGAGTATCTTGAGCGGGCACCTTTTGTTGACGCCCCATTTGCCGCATGAGCCTTTCGGGATATATGAAGGAAGCAACCTTCAAACCCACCACCATCAAAGAACGAGGACTAGCACCCGAAGCGGGCAACCTCGTGAAGGACCTCAAGTGCCACCACGACACCACTCAACGGATATGAGGACCACCCTCCTCCGCCAATCTTGCGGCCCAATAAGCCTCGGTGGAAGAAAAACTATCTGGGTACAACTTCTCCTCATGGTAAGATGACGGAAGGAATAAGAAGAAAAATCAACCGGAGGCTCTACATACCTTAGCCTCTCCATTAGCCACACTTGAAGGATCCTTGGGGATGCGAAAGAGGGATATTCTCCACAAGAGCCTTCCTTATCCAAATCTTGGATAATCTCTCCAAGCACCAACCATGATGGATCTCTACCATGCTCGATTTGCTCGATCACATGAATAAGGGTCATGCTACCATAAAATTTTGGCCCCTCCTTCTTCAAAACATCAACAACGAGGTACACATGGACAAGGCAAAAGGAAGGAGCCCTTGTCCTAGCCACCTCTGAGACATTAGCATCCAATCGGTTTGAAAAGATGTTGATAAGAGCCAACATGTCCACACCATGTGGAGCAAGAGGAAAGTTGATTTGGATTGTTGACAAGCCCAACATGGAACGGAAATTCTCCTTGTAGCACAACCGAGAGCTGGCTTCCATCGCCAGGCTGCTCGCGCCTCTTTGAGGCTTCCCCGGGATTCCCGCTGTTGACTTGTCTCTTTCAACTTGTGTTTTGTCCTGACACCTCAAACCTCCCGCCAGGAAGCTCGCGCCTCTTCGGGATGATCCAGGACATTTTTGTGTTTCCTCACACTCACATTTCCTTGTTTTCGCGTTTTACGAAATCCGACACGGTTTCCATGACGCAGCTTTAAACATACGGAATTTTTTTCTTTTTTAAAAGGGGGAAGGGCTAGTCGCCCCGATCCGCGATGGATCGTTTCCATGTCAATCGAAATTCCGAAAATTTTTCGCTTTTTCGCAGTTTTCCATCAAAAATCAAAATCGAAAATTGATAACACGACGTCAATTTTCCTCAAAAATTCAAGCACTCACAAATTCGAGTCTTGACCTCAAAAAATCAAAATTTAAAATACACTCTTAAAAATCGTTTTTTTATATTTCATCCCTGACGGTTTGAGTTTGAATTTTTCGAGTCGCAAATCAATTTCAATAATTTCGATGCAATTTAATTTGCGACACGAGTTAATTGCTCAAATTTTCAAATCATTTCCTTTTTGGATTTCGAACGTGACGATTTGTCACGGAATTTTCAAAATTCATTTCAAATTTCAATTTTAACTTCAAGTCATCTTGGTTAATTTTGGTTTTCTACGTGTTTGCATTTTTGCATATGTGCTATCTGTTGCCTGTTTTTCTACACTAACGATGCAGGAAGTGGTGCGAGGCAAAAAGGAGAATCAACCGCCAACAGCGCTCCTCCGAAACACAACACAAAAAGCCAAAAATCACAAATAAACCACAATCCAAAAACACATATATACAAACCGCCTCATGCAAAATACACCGACACACGTTTGATACGGACAACTGACCGTACAAATAGGGTCCAGTACAGACATCTATCATACAGACACTGGCCTAAAACAACTATCTATCATACAGTCGCTGGCCTAAGACAACGAACTGGGGGCTATCTGCCACCTACCGAACTAAGCACTCCCTACCCTTCCAATCAGAAAAGAAAGGGAGCAACATAAGGAACAGAGGAGCAACAACAGAAGCAGAGGTGGTTACCATGACGGTAATACCTCGCTCCTGCTCCACGACAAAAAGAAAAATGATGCCTTACAGATTTTGGACGACGCGATAACCAAGGATCGTAGCTCAGCGCACTACCCCGACGTTGGCCTCCAATCGTCAGAATTCGAGGGTGAAAAGGGATCGGGACAACGGATGCTACCCCGATGTTGAACCCCACTCAGCTGAATTCAACTGCGATCGAAAGCAGCAACATGGGATAACACGCCCGCATTGAACCCCACTCACCGATCATCCGAACCTCTGCAGACAACGACCAACGATCGATACCCGATCATTGGCCGGGCAAAGGCCGCCAGGCAGAAACACAACCAAGCCTGTAATAAAAAAACAATCTTCTTCCCCCCTCCAGGATCGTCTTCCTCCTCCAAAGCCTCAACGGCAGACCCCATAGGTCCCAAACGATACTCTACAATCAAAAAAACACAACAAAAGAAAGACGTCAGCCGAAATTTCGGCATTACGACGGCAAGAAATGGACAAATCCAAAAAAAATAACAAAAAAAAAAAAACAACAACAAAAAAAAACAATGACAACCTGCAATACAAAACAAGGGCAATCCCGCCCAAAATCCCACCAAACAAAACAATTCAAAAAAAACAAACAAAAAACAAAACGAATCGCCCATCTTTTCAAGCAAAAGACGAGTCAAAACCACAAAAAACGGCATTTCAAGACCCCTACAGGGTCCGCCAACAAACCAAAATACATTCCCGACACAATGGGGTATTTTTTTTTTACGGCTCAAAAAGGCAATTCATACGCTAATTTGAGCCCAAACCGGTCAAAAATTCAAAAACGACCGCAAAAAGGCAAACGTGATTTTATCACACCTCAAAGCGACTTAAACTACCAATGAGGTCCATTTCAAGGCAAACTTACTCAATTCAAGCTCAAACGGGTGCTTATTTTGTCAGACATAAGACCGTCACAAGAGGCAAAAATCCAAATTTCGCCCACAATACCCAACGAAGGTCCATAGTGGCGAATACGGGTTTTCCCAACTACAATGCAACCTACTGGGACCGACTATCCAAGAAAATAAACGTGGCATTACGAAATGAGACGGTTTCTCACCTCACTCACGTTTTTCAAGCATAGGGAGCGGGAACGGGGACCAAAATGCAAACTAAAAGCACCCCTATACTCCTAAACAGGTTTCTAACCTAATGCAAGCATCAATTTCACTCGAAATGGGCTCAATCAAAAACGCCCAATTCGATTTTTTAGGGTAAAATTCCGCCCTATTTCAATCAAACTAAAGATCAACAAATTTAAATGGATTCAAGAGGAAATACATACCTTGAGATGACATTGTTGATGATGGCACGAATTCAAGCGAGCTAGAAGGTCCAACAATGGCGATTTTGGCTTGTTTTGTCGAAATTTGGAGAAGACGAAATGATGAATGAGATAATGTCCAACCTCACGTCTTTTTACAGAAAAAAGGGAAGCCCCTTTGGTTCGCCAGGTGGCTCGCGCCTCAATCAGGCCTCCCTTACTCTTTCAGCGAATTTTGGGCTTTAGCCCAATTTCCACATAACAAAATTCGGATTTTCATTGACGATATTAAAGGTCGTCATTTTCTCAAAGACAAAAACAAATAGTGAAATTTAAAATTCGCTATTTCAAAAATTTCAAACAAACGGCGATCAAAACCGCCAATTTCAAAAATAATGGTGAAATCGAAATTCACTATTTTCCTTCATTTTTCAAAAATAATAGTGAAAATTCAAAATTCGCTATTTCTTCAAATTTTCAAACGACGACAATTAAAACCGTCATTTTCAAAATAATAGCTGGAAATTAAATTCCACTATTTTCACCACACATGTCAACGGTGGCACATAAACCGTCACTTCATTTAATAGTGAAGATTCCAAATTCACTATTTCTTTGAAATGTCAACGACGGCACATAAACCGTCACTTCAAACGTAATAGCAAATTTGAAATTTGTTATTTCCTTCAAAATTCAAACGAACGGCGATCGAAACCGCCACTTCAAATTCAAAGAAGAACGACGAGTAGCGAATATCCCAAATTCACTATTCCTTCAAATACCAGCAGGGGGCCTCCCCGCGGAACCTTCTCATTTCAAAAACAGTGATAGTGAAAATTCAAATTCACTATTTCCACAACGGAATTATGAGTTCGCTACTTTTAAAACAAGCCCATTTGACGCGGCTATTCCCACGGTCCATTAATCGACCGCCTCTTGGCTAGCGAGCCTTTGTCCGCAAACATACAAGGACACATCCCGAAGATGCCTCGGGTACATTTCCTTACCATGGCTGGCGAGCCTTTATCCGCAAACATCCAAGGACATATCCCGAAGATGCCTCGGGTACATTTCCTTCTCACAGCTGGCGAGCCTTTGTCCGCAAACATCCAAGGACAGATCCCGAAGATGCCTCGGGTACATTTCCTTACCATTGGCTGGCGAGCCTTTGTCCGCAGACATTCAAGGACAGATCCTGAAGATGCCTCGGGTACATTTCCTTACCACAGTTGGTGAGCCTTTATCCGCAAATATGCAAGGGCATATCCGAAGATGCCTCAGGTATGACTCCTTCCTATGGCTGGCGAGCCTTTGTACGTAGTCTAATGGACATTAAACGACCCGCACGGATAGTCGACAGACTCTAAACTATTCTCGACGACAGGTCCTTGGCTTGTACCCTCGAGTCGCCTTGGCGTCGCCCTTCCCGACGACAGGTCCTTGGCCCGAATCCTTTCGGGCCGCCTCGACGTCGCTTGGGTCTCCAGGTTGTAATCTTCGATTGACCTGGGGGCTCTACTTTAACTTTTACCCTATCCAAGCCTCAGTCAAAGTGGGGGCTCTGTAGATACCCAATATCTGCTGAGACTCCAACAAACACCCGATGATTATCGGACTACAACATGTTTTGGAATCGCGGCGTTTGATCGACAGTTTGTGTAGAACTTTACGTCAAAAAACTTAAAACGATTTCGAAAATAAAACATTTTAAAACATTTCAAAAATACCTGGAGTGTTTAATGCATGACGACGGGGTCGCAATGACACTAACTAGAGTCAAAACCGACACCGGACCAAAAACCGACTCAAAACTTCAAATCCCAACTCCAACAACGAGTCAAACCGAGTCAACCCCCAAAAACAAAACATTTCAAACCTTCTACCTTAAGTTTTCCCGGATTCATGTTGGTCAAGTACCAAACATGTGACTACAAAACCTAGGATAGAAAATATCATGATTGTGTTTGTTGTGAAAGTGACAACACAACTCGAAGAACCGCGACGTGGCTCGCGCCTGTTTGAGCAGCCCAAGTGGCCATGTCGCTCAAAACTCACACAACCACTCATTCTCCTATAAATACCCCTCAAATGCCACCCATTTGAGACTAACGCGAGTGTCCGCCCCCCCTCTTTTCTCCCGTAAATTCTCGACTCGACTTCTTAAGTCACAACCCGACGCGTATTTACGACCTACCGATCGTAAATACAAGCCTTACACATTGTTTGGTACCGTCATCGTGCATTAAATCACTTGACTGACCACTTCGACCACTACACCGTCACTAACATTAAAACACTCTTTTCACTTACCAAAACGGTTTTAAACCGAGTTTTTTTCGATCAAACGAGTTGTTACACTTACGTCGGTCACTCGCCATAACCAAACATGTAAGTGTGAGGGTGTAAAAATACTCTTTTATTATGTTTTCATTTGTTTCATGACTATAACATGCTAAAACGTGCATAACATGAACCAAAACATGGAATAAACGAGCCAAAACTGATTTTTGGTCTGAGGCAGAAGCCCCTTAGGTCGCCAGTTTACCCGTGCCTAAATGGGGTGTTCAGACCAGAGATCAACCGTGTTTGTTTTCTTCATTTCCCTTTAATCCATTTTTATATTTGTAATCGGTTTTTTACCATTCTAAATACTTTCGAACCCTTTTTATTTTATTCCATTTGTTTTAACCATAAAACATTTTTCACCCTTGGTTCCTCATACCATGACGGTTAAATCCGTGTTTCGATGATAATATTTGGTTAATAACATTTAAAAGGTATTTTAAAACCTTTTATTTTATTTCTTTACATTTTCAAATAAATGTATTAGTCACCAACACAAAGTCATCCTTGGTTCTACATATCATGCCGTATTTTAACCCGGGTACGATGATGAGTATCGACTAATTATATTCAATTGGACTTAAAACAATTAGTCCATAATTATTTTCAAAACTATTCATGTCATGTTTGTTAAGTCGAACCCGACACCGAATATTATCCAAATAATGATGATTATTCGAGTCTAGTTCTTCAAATCAACAAATGTGGTCTAAACGACCCCTTCAAATCAAACCGGGTTCAAATACCCATTTTCAACACGTTTTATAACGTTTTCTAAAAAGTCAGAACACGGCACATAAACCGTGGGCTAACTCGCGCCTAAACAGGCCCTCCATTTCTCATTTTAAAAATCAGAGGGAGGCCCTTTGTATCGCCGGCTGGCTCGCGCCTCATATAGCCGTCTGGTACAGGGCCTGTTCTCTTCCACCATTAGTCTAGGATGATCCCGACTCCAGTTAGCCCGGATATAAGACGGATCAGATGACTATTTGATTATTCAAAATCATATTTGCAAAATGCTTTACTAAGACAAATGGGTCATGTTATACACCCTAAACCTAATACGGTAGATGGATGTTTAATTTCCGTCTTGCATGCAAGTCAATCATTAATCCAACTCGACATCTTATACTTGATACTTGGATTAAATCAACCGACTTAGAAAGCTCTCACATGTTAGGTTTAAATTATTGGATGCGCATTCATGCATTTAAACCGTTTTATCAACTTTTGCATTCAAGCAACCAAGATCGATCAGTAGAGGCCGCTAACGCGGGCGGGATTGGGTGTCTGATTAAAGGGCTTCCCAATATGTACCTTCACCTCTTACTCAGAAACTTTGGATAGTGGACGACCTTATCCAGGGCGTACGAGAGTCATTCTAGAGATAGGATGCTAAAGAGGGACGATTTCCTTATCTTTAGTTCCTATGTCAAACGCTGCTTTGTGCTTCGATTTGACCGAGGTATAAAGTGGATTTCGAACGGGTTCCAGGCATCCCACAAATGTTTGGTGGCGACTCCGAACATCTCTAATCGTTTCGAGACCCTTACCGAGACGAAACCGACCGATCTAAAACGATCCGGTCGAAAGCATTTTTACGCCGCCGAGCGTGAATTTCAAAAGACCGATGTGTGTCCACAGATCGAAG